>NC_090823.1:94931028-95235715 GCF_000390325.3 Nicotiana tomentosiformis
GTGTACTACGGGTGCAGGGCAAGCTATGTGTACCCAATGTAGATGGCTTGCGTGAGTTGATTCTCCAGGAGGCTCACAGTTCGCGGCACTCCATTCATCCGGGTGCTGCAAATATGTATCAGGACTTGAGACAATACTATTGGTGGAGGCAGATGAATAAAGACATAGTGGGGTATGTATCTCGGTGTCTAAATTGTCAACATTTGAAATATGAGCATCAGCGACCGGGTGGATTACTTCACAAGTTAGAGATTCCAGAATGGAAATGGGAGAAAATCACTATGGATTTCGTTGTTGGGCTCCCACGGACTCAGTGAAAGTTTGATGCAGTTTGGGTGATTGTGGATAGGCTGACCAAATCAGTTCATTTCATTCCTGTGATTACTACTTACTCTTCAGAGCAGCTGGCTCAGGTATATATTCGCGAGATTGTCAGACTTCACGGTGTACCGGTATCTATCATCTCTAATCGGGGTACATAGTTTACCTCACGGTTTTGGAGGGCAGTACAGCGTGAGTTGGGTACTCGGGTAGAGTTGAGTACAACATTTCACCCTCAGACGGACGGGCAGTCCGAACGAACTATTCAGATACTGGAGGATATGCTTCGTGCGTGTGTGATACATTTTGGGGGTGCTTGGGATCAGTTCTTACCACTTGCGGAGTTTGCTTACAACAAAAGTTACCAATCAAGCATTCATATGGCTTCGTATGAGGCTTTGTATGGTAGGTGGTGCAGGTCTCCAGTGGGTTGGTTCGAACCGGGCGAGGCTAGACTATTGGGTACAGACTTGGTTCAGGATGCCTTGGAAAAAGGTTAAGTTGATTCAGGATCGACTTCATATAGCCCAATCTAGACAAAAGAGTTATGCGGATCGGAAGGTTCGTGATGTTGCATTCATGGTTGGTGAGCGGGTATTGCTCCGGGTTTCGCCTATGAAGGGTGTGATGAGGTTCGGGAAGAAGGGCAAGTTGAGCCCTAGGTATATTGGGCCTATTGAGATTCTTGAAAGAGTTGGCTTACAGACTTGCGCTACCACCTAGTATCTCTGCATTTCATCTGGTATTCCATGTTTCTATGCTTCGGAAATATCACGGCGATCCGTCTCATATGTTAGACTTCAGTTCGGTTCAATTGGACAAGGATCTATCTTATGTTGAGGAACCAGTGGCTATTTTAGGCAGGCAGGTTCGAAAACTGAGGTCAAAGAATATTGCTTCCGTGAAGGTTCAGTGGAAGGGTTATCCGGTCAAGGAGGCGACTTGGGAGACCGAGCTTGATATACGCAGCCGTTATCCACACTTATTCACCAGCTCAGGTATTTTTTCTAACTCCGTTCGAGGACGAACGTGTGTTTTAGAGGTGGAGAATGTGATGACTCAAAATGTCATCTTTAAATTTAATAATTAATTCTGTGTTCTAAGACCTCGAAAAGCACTATTTATCATTCCTCGACTTGCGTGCGCAGTCCGTAAAATTTTCTGGAAAGTTTTTATGTGAAAAATGGATTAAAATATGAATTAGAGCTTTAAAACTCAACTGAGTTGACTTTGGTCAACGTTTTGAGCAAACGGACTTGGATCAGTGTTTTGACAGTTCTGGTAGGTCCGTATCGAATTCCAAGGTCCCTAGCCCGAGATATGGAATTTTGATGAAAAATTAAAAGTTTAAGTTTAAATAGTGACTGGATGTCGAATTATGTGCAAACGAGCCCGGAATAGAATTTTGATGATTCCAACAGCTCCGTATGGTGATTTTGGACTTAGGAGCGTGATCGGAATTTTATTAGGAAGTCCGTAGTGGAATTAGGCTTGAAATGCCGAAAGTTAAATTTTTGGGAAGTTTATGACTTGCGTACAAAATTTGAGGTCAATCGGACTTGATTTGATAGGTTCCGGTGTTGTTTGTAGAAATTGAAAGTTTCAAAGTTCATTAAGCTTGAATCTATGTGTGATTCGTGTTTTTAGTGTTGTTGGATGTGATTTGAAGATTCGACTAAGTTCGTATGGTATTTTAGGACTTGTTGGTATGTTTGGTTGAGGTCTCGGGGGCCTCGGGTGTGTTTCGGATGCTCAACGGGTCATTTTTGGACTTAGAGAAGTAGCAGATTTTTCTGGTTTTTGTTGCAGAAGATTGTTCTTCGCGTTCGCGAAGGTGTGGTCAGTGGAAGCATCGCGAACGCGAAGCGTAGGACGCGTTCGCGAAGAGTGTTTTCTGAGTGTGAGGTTTTGTTCTTCGCGTTCGCGAAGGGGAGGACGCGAATGCGAAGGTATGGTCTGTGTGTGCATCGCGAACGCGTGAGTGGCGTCACGTTCGCGAAGGAGAGCGAGGCAGCTGGGAACCCCAGTCTTTTGTTCTACGCGTTCGCGAGATAAGGGACGCGTTCGCGAAGGCCTGAGTTAGCAAAGCTTCGTGTTCGCGAAGCGTTGGTCGCATTCGCGAAGAGGAAAGTTGGGCAGCACATTTTTGTGCTTCGCGAACGCGAGACAAGGGTCACGTTCGCGAAGAAGAAACCACTGGACAGAATGTTTAAGTTCAGAAAATGGGACTTCGTCCCATTTTCCATTTTTAACGATTTGGAGCTCGGATTGTAGCGATTTTTGAGAGATTTTCAGAGACAACGTTGGGGTAAGTGTTCCTAAATCAATCTTTGTTAGATTACCCGAATCTATCACTGTTTTTAACAATTAATTGGTGATTTAACTTTTAAAAAAATTAGAAAACCCTCTTGGATAGATTTGAGGATTTAAGGGTCGAACTATTATGGGAATTTAGTCATTTTGTTATGATTAGGCTCATGGTTGAATGTACATTCATATTTCGTAACTTTCGTCGGATTTCGAGACGTGGGTCCCACTGGCCATTTTTGAGTTAATTTCGGATTTTTATTGAAAAATATAGTATTTTCTTATAGAATTAATTCTATAATTTTTGTTGACTGTATCAAATTATTTATGACTAGATACGAGTCGACCGGAATCGAAAAATCGAGGAAAAAATATATTACTTGGTTAAATTGGGCAAGTCGAGGTAAGTGACTTGTCTAACCTTGTGTGGGGGAAATTTTCCCTAGAAATGATATTAATGTGATTATTGAATGTGTTGAAAGTAGTGTACACGAGGTGACGAGTGTGTACACGGGCTAAATGTGAAAGATTATATTTTTAAATTGTGTAGATAATTGTTGCGCATTTATTAAATTATTTTATCTTGTTATATTCTTCATCATTGATCTGAGATATATACTTTAAATTTGTTTGACCTTTTCCTGCTAATTGTTTTACCTGTTTAATTGAAACTTGGTTTTTTTAATACTGTGCATTATTTGATGGTTGATTTTCTTTAAATTAAATATTATTAATATGAAGTATTTGACATTTTTAAATTCGATATTGAAGTAACGTATTAAAGATTTTGAAATATTATTTTCCTGAATTATATATTCCTGAATATTTTCGTAAGATTTTTGGTACTCATTGTGATGGAGCCGTGAGATTTTTATTGTGGAAAATTATTATTATTGGATTATTTTGGCATGAGCCGTGAGCTCTTTATTAATGAAAAATGTTGTTGTTGATTTATTTTTGGAAAATTAAAATATTGGGCACTTAAGGTGCAAATTGTGATATATTGTGATATTGATACGCATGCGGTGGTATAAGGTCTGGGTATTGAAACGCATGCGGTGAGATAAGGGTGGCTTGATACGCGTGGCTAGTAGGAGTGACTACTAGAAGTCATGCGGTGTGATAAGGGTGGCTAAAACGCGGGATACTATTTCGGAAAAAATATTTTCTTTAAATAAATTGTGAAGGCTCCCGCGATGATATAAGGAAATGAGATATTGTGAATTTATTTATGATTTGGGACTACGAGGAGGTACCTCGGTAGTGCCCTTGTTGATATTGATTTATGGCCATGGTTGCCTTCGATTAATTGTTATGATTTTCATAAAGTTGAAAGGAATTCTGTTTTAATTTCACGAGATATTATTTGCAATTATTTGGTGTCATTAAATATAACATACTATTTGATTCATTTTCACAGTTATTTTATCTTATTAAATTACTTAAACATTTTTTCATGTCATTATCTATTCTCCAGTAGGGCCTGACTTGACCTCGTCACTACTTTACTGAGGTTAGGCTTGGCACTTACTGGGTACCGCTGTGGTGTACTTATACTACGCTTCTGCACATCTTTTTGTGCAGATCTAGGTACATCTTACCAGTCTAGACGTCAGTGAGATACCGGCGCACGGAGACTTCGATATATATCTGCCAGCATCCGCAGATTCCGGAGTCCCCTTCTATAATTTTATATTGCTTCCTTATTTTTCTTTAGACCTTGATACATAAAAATATTGAGAATAAATTTTTAGAAGCTTGTGACTTATTTCTACCGGGTTTTGGGAGTTGTAATTATTTGAATTGTAGTTTATTTATTTCAGATATTTATGATTATTCTGCATTGATAGGCTTACCTAGTCTTAGAGACTAGGTGCCATCACGACCTCCTACGGAGGGAATTTGGGGTCGTGACACGGTCAAACTTCCCAAAAATTCGTCTTTCGCCATTTCAAGTCTAAATTAGCTACAGACCTCAAATTCACAGTCCGGACATGCTCCTAAGTCCAAAATCACCCAACGGAGCTAACGAAACCGATGGAATTCTATTCCGGAGTCGTCTTCACACAATTCTGACTACGGTCAAAATCTTAAGATTTAAGCTTCCGTTTTATGGACTAAGTATCCCAAAACACTCTGAAGACAAAAACAAGACCTCCTGGCAAGTCACATAAGCAGGAACAGATACAGAAAAAGCAGTAAATATGAGATCGAGGCTAATACACTCAAAACGATCGGGCGGGTCGTTACATAGTGTGCGACCCCATAGGTTCAATATTAGGCCAGTAGTAAATTAATCATATTAATATACTAATCAAGGGTGGCGTCTAGCAACACTCCTTAACGATCAGATAGAATGAAGTATATAATTT
Organism: Nicotiana tomentosiformis; assembly: GCF_000390325.3. Classification (NCBI taxonomy): domain Eukaryota; kingdom Viridiplantae; phylum Streptophyta; class Magnoliopsida; order Solanales; family Solanaceae; genus Nicotiana; species Nicotiana tomentosiformis. The sequence continues at coordinate 94,936,029 of NC_090823.1, forward strand.
ACTCTCAAGAACTAGTAGAAGAATGATATAGTAATTCCTTCTGTCCTTATAGCTGTGGATCACCCTAGGATATGGTTCAACTGTCAAATCCTAATAGGCGACCAACTATGTGTTCATGTCGAATATAATCGACCATTGAATGACCTAAGAAACCCGTTTCTTCTTTTATTCAATTGCCCTGGACAAGATCTTAGTTTGGTCGTTTACAATTCATGACAACATAGAACTTAAACTCATTATCAAGAGTTGATAGATTCCATCTTGATCAATCACTGACTCTACAAGCATTTAATCATACCCAATATCCTTTCAACTATCGCCCTAGGGCCATAGGTGTCTAGTATCAAAGTACAATAATTAACTTATCAATTACTATGACGATCTCGGGTCAAAGGAAACTCTTACATTACATTCTCCATAGAGAATATCCTATTGACAGTTTATGGTAATTCTAACCATTAGGAATTATCCAATGAGTCAGTTCAATGATCATATCTCTACATGCATCATCTATCTATGTGATTTAGTTAATGAGATCAACTAATCTTTATCCAATAAAGACGATCACATAAATATTGATCTAATTGGATTACTAATGTCCAAATTAATAATATTACGATCAAGAATAAATTTAGATTAAATTAGGCATAATAGCCTAATAGACACTTCTACTTATTCGGGTTTGACATCACGGTTCTCCTACTTTATGAAGTTTCAACAAAACACCTGAACTCGATCAAAACATATGTTTTAAACACTTCTGACACTGCCTGTTGCTCACTCGAGTTGACATGGAGGACATATCAGATCCACCTCAGCTAAATTAAACCACATCATTATTTATTTTTATAAAATATTATTTTTACTTCTCCTTCTCTTCCTCTTACACAATCAACCACCACCCTCTATGCCTTATTTTCCTCTGCTTCCGCCTCCCCCGTCAACCATTAGCCGCCGATTTTCTCGCCCAAAATCAAAACAATGAGCGGACCAGGGACATAGAACAACAAGCAACATCACCGGCCGAAAAACCCACTCTGTTCATTGTCTCCATAGAGCAAGACACCAAAAAGAACAAATTATGGGTACAATCTTAACATCTATTAACTTTAATGGCCACAGGTATTCCAATTCAAAGGTTACCAAGATCTGAAATGTAATGGCACCCACTTCAGTTGGGTCATCATCACCTAATAAATGTTTCCCCAATAGAAATGGTCTAATTGGCTATCTCTAGTAGTTGCCATGAAAATTGCTTTTTTGGGTCTTCTCTACAAGGTTGAAAAATCCAACATGGTCAACTGGCTGACTAGAGATTTTGGATCTTGGCGATGAGGGATGTCACTGGTAGATGAAAAGATAGTGGTGGGTGGGTGGGTGGGTGGGGGGAACTATTGCAGTTGATTTTGGGTTAAAATGGGGGAGGAGGAGTACTATCGTGACGAAGGGGGAGACGATGGGATTGAAAGGGGGCAGCAAGTTAACGTTAGTAAAAGAGAGAAAGCACTAATTGACTTTTCTTTTCTTTCTGCATTTAACTTTTTGTCTTTTTTTTTTTATCATTTTAATTATTTTTTGGGTTAAATAATTATATTCACGCTCCATATACGCGTGAAATACACGTATTTTGTCAAGTTCAGCTGTCAAGCTGCCATATAGACCCAGTCAACGATCAGAGGGATTTAAAATACTGACTTTGAACAACTATAAGTGTGTGGATGAAACTTCATTGAGTATAGAGACCGGGATGACAAACGCGAACAACTACAAGTGACTACGAGGCTATTCTGCCATTAAATTATAAGAAACTTTACTCTCATTATCATGATCTCCATCACGATGACAAGTTTCAAAATTTTAATCAAGGACCTTATCAAGTTAATCAAACAATTAATAATAACTATGATAAAAGAATATCAAATGTCATATATTTTTATATCAAATAACATTCACAAAAATATGTTCAACTCATCACATATGAGATTGGATCTAGGGCATATCTACTATATCCCTAACAGGTTGGCGGTTGGGTGGGTGAGGGTGGGTGGGGTAGAGGTGGCGGGGGTGGGTAGGGAACTAAGACAAGGAATGTTGAAAAACAATTTTAGAAAATATTTTCCCTTCTCTTGATAGAAAAAATATTTTCTTCTAATTGGAGAAAAATGAGTTTACGAGAAAAATATTTTTTAAAATATTTAAACCAACCAAACATAGAAAAATTGAAAAATCCTTCAACGTTGTATTTTTTTTTTTTTACCTCATAGAATATCCATAAATGTACATATATGTGGATGTTGTAGCCTAACAATAGGTTATTTTTGTATAACAAATGCACATGAAAATGTCTGATGTTAGTATTTTTGTAAAGTGGCTAACTGAGATGCTCTTCAGATTGCTGGAGATGTTGACCCCGGTAAGTTATCACTTTCTGCTGATTAAATATTGTTGGTGCTTGTGATCGAATTTTGAAGCTTGATGTTGTATTTGATGTGACTTAGAGCTGTTTTAATGCGGACGGAAGAAGAATGCTGCTGAAACAGAGAACTTCTTTTGGAAAAAATACTGTTTGATAATTACTTCTTGAAATAGGAACATTTTCTTTGTTCACATACTTGGTACTATTCTCCTCCAGACGATATGGAAGATGAACAATATAAATATCAGTCTTATAACATGTTTGGCCAAGCTGTAAAAATCAGCTTATTTTTTTTTTAAAATACTTTTCTCAAAAGTACTTTTGGTGAAAAGTAGTTTGTTTTGGCTAATTAATTTGAAAAATACTTCTGAGCAGCAATTAGTGTTTGACCAAACTTTTATAAACTGCTTCTAAGTGTATTTTTCTCAAAAGCGCCTTTCTAAAAAGTGTTTTTGGAGAGAAGCTGTTTTTTTTCTGATTCTTCAAAACTGCTTCTGCTTCTCCTCAAAAGTACCTTTTTAAATAAATTTTTTTTTTTTTTTTAAAAAGTACTTCTAGAATTTGAGAAGCTTGGTCTAACACAGGCTATCAGTTAGTTCACTTTGATTTGTCTCTGTACGTGCCTAGTTTCATTTATTTAACGATATAATTATGTAAGTTGCGTATATATGTAAATAATAGTGTACTAGTCCTCTCTAAATTGTTGCATTATATGGCTTTGATAGTTTACGTTTCATCTTATGGTTTTGATTACAGTGCTTTCACGTGCCAACTAGTATATACCTTGCGTTGCCTTGTAAGGAAAAATAATTAGAATTATCCAGATTTATAATTGGTAATTGAAAAATAGCCACCGTTTTAAAAGTAATCAAAATTGAGCAACTTTTTCATGTAAAGATAAAATCTGAACAAAAACACCCTTAAAAATTCGGAAAAATTCCAGCATAATATATTGGAGTTCGATTTTTTTGTTGGGATTAAAAGATTGGTGAATGTGAAATGGAGAGAAGAAAGTGAAGGAAAAATGAGCTCCCTTTTGCTTTGGAAAGAGCAAGTGTCCTTCATTGGTAGTGGAAAGAAAAGTGAATGTGTTTATATTGAGAAAACACTTCTCTTGGTGTTAAATGTGTTGAAAAGAAAGTAAACCCCGCGTCGTCGTCATCGTCGCTCTGCTTCACTTCGGTCAATTTTCTTTCAATTAATTTAATTAATTAATTAGCGAAAATTCAATCAGGAATAACTCAGGACCCGCGACAAATATGCCTTGATCCCAGAATCTTTCCTTACGAAATTTTCTGATCTTCTTCTTCTTCTTCTTCTTCTGCACAAAATTTTTTAGTATGTTTTACAACCATTGAGTGGTTCGAAGTTCATCAGAGTTTTTGGTACCAATATATAATATTCTAGCACCTCGGGTACTTGAGGGGAATAATTTCCTTAAGGACACACTGTGCATTCAGTGAGCTTGACTTATTCCGAAATTATTTTCAAATATTATTTCGACATTCTATTGCTGCTAACTTTCTATTTCTTTTTTCTGCTTCAGAAAGTTTATTGTTTCATTATTCATTATAGTAATACAAATTGAATAATATTTTTTACTTATAAGATTTCAGCATAATATGCCGGATTTCCAACATAATATGCTGGAAGTTTATACGCATGAGCTCCATAATCCAGCATATTATGCTGGAACTTTTCGTGTTTCCGCAAAAAGTGACTATTTTTCAATGACTTTGCAACTACTGACTATTTTTCAATTATATTTCGAAAATTGGCTAGCCCATACTATTTTCACCATTTTTAAGGAACAAATTAAAACAAAGTGAACTGAAGTAGTTACTAGAGAATGAAAACACCAAACATAAGGAGTGAAAATATGCCTACAACTTGACATCAGTTCAACTATATGAGGAGGAAGTGAAAGTAGTACCTAAATTATTGCCTAAATAAAAACGCAAAAATGAAAAAAAAAAACATAACTAAAGAAGGCCAAGGGTATAATTATAAACAAATATTTTATTCTAAAAATAAAAAAATAAAAAAAATAATTAAAATATATATATATATATATATATATATATATATATATATATATATATATATATATATATATATAAATATATATATTTCTAATATAACAATCTCTACTTAACTAATTCCTGCATAACTTATTTTTACATAACTAACCCTACATTATTAATACCCGTATAACTCTGACCAGCAATAAAACGATCTCCTAAGTGCTAATAAATCCTTCTGTCAGATCATAACACTAAATGTACAGTTTATTATAGCAAGCAAATGCTTTATTCCTAAATTTGGATTCAGATTCAAGTGCCACTTTTACATGGACGGATCACATCTTAGAATTAACATGGGAAAAGACAAAAAAGTAAGGAAGAAGATCACGTATGATGATTGATTCTTGACATGAGTGAAGATCTGGATGTCTTCATCATCAAATATTCGACACAATTGGTTTTCTGCTTACCTCTCAATCTTGGAGGTTTTAACCAGTAGTACAAGTTCTTGGCAAAGAAGAGTAGCTACAAAAAGTAAAGTTGACTAGCTTCTGAATTCTGCAGAAAAACTCCAACTATACTCATGAGATAAAGCAATAGGGTCAAGTTGTGTAATCTGTATGCATCAACCCAATTTGGCACTAGAGTGGCCTTATCTTAGGGTACTGATATATGTAAAGAAATTTTTTCAAGAAAAGTTCCCGAGAAGGCTGAAGCAAAAAGAATATAGTATACCTTCAACATAAAGTAAAGAAAGCAAAAAGTTCACTTGTTTGCACACTCAATGAGATTCGGGTCTTTCCTCTCCCGTCTCTCTTTGGCCTCTCTCTCTCTCTCTCTCTCTCTGTTCTTCCTCTGTTCTCTTTAATTTCCACCATTTGCCATACTTTAACAGAAAGCCATCTTAGCTCCCTTTGTTGGTTCTTCCCTCTTTTAGAGTTGGATCTTAAAAAATCTACGTACTTTCTTTCCTAGGATTATAACACGCATTCGTATAGCCCATGCACAAAAGAAGAGCGTCTTCTCGGCAGTAGAATGCAAATTCACAAATTTCTACAATTGAGGTTGGTCCATAGGGTTGTGCTGTTGCTTTTTCTATGCTTGTTGGTCATCTCTACAGAAAATAATGACTCATTGCTCGTTGACATGTACAAGACGACATCATTTGAGGAACAGCCAGAAGAACAGAAGGTGCATCAACAGCAAAAATGGAAGCTGATGAGGCAATCTATTGAGGTGTACTTTGCAACCAAAAGAAGAGTTCCCAATGCAGCTGACCCTCTTCATAATCGTTAAAAATCTCTCAGTTTCAATACTGTTTTTTTACTATACAATGTTCATAGACTTGAAGCTTGCCATATAAATATTTACCAATTACTAGTCATTAGTCAATTACCGCTATATATTGGAGTTCACTTGCAATTTCCTGGTACTTTTTTCCCCCTTATTCTGGTGTTTTGATATCGTAAACTGTAACTCTTAAATAAAGCATGAATCAGATATGGAAAGATCCACACATGCCACATATCTTATTCTGTAAAACCCAGAAGATTATACGTAAAAAAATAAGTGATATTAGCATCCAGCCTTGAATATTTAGGGAGGCTTTTTTAGTATGTATTATAAACAGTGTATAATTTATGTAGTATATCAACTAGAAAAAGTAAACAGTTAGTCGCTTTTGCTATGGCATGCGATTATGTGGTCGGTGATCACAATTGCAGATGAAGGTTATTAATAGTAATTTTTTCCTATAAAATAAAGACACACACTAACAAACAATGTCCACCAATACACTTTGGTCCTATTAGAGTCACATTCACAGACTTGGCAAACAAGTATTGTGACCTCAAGTAAACTTTAACTATTGTATTTGCTAATAATAGTCATTGGTCAATGTCAAAAGGAGAAGCCATCACTAAAATATTCTTGACAATCTACAACTGGCCAAATATTGCTTGCTCAAAACGTAAACTACCCATATATTTCTTTCTTAAAATGGACAATTATAAACTTGTAACAAGTCACTAATACTTCTCTCATAACTTACACTTACTCACCTTTGAATTGCTACTCATGGAAATATCCTGGTTTTATTGCTTTTCCTTTGTACCCTTTCTCTCACTCTTTATCCTATCAAAACTCTTTCTTCATTATCAAAAGCATAGCAAGAAGCTACCACCAAGCCCTTTTTCAATCCCAATTATAGGTCATCTTCTACTTTTAAAACAACCATTGCACAGAACATTACAGCAACTTTCTTACAAGTATGGCCCTATATTTTCCCTAAAGTTTGGTTTCCGTTCTGCAGTTGTCATATCTTCTCCATCTGCTGTTGAAGAATGCTTCACAAAAAATGATACAATCTTTGCCAATAGACCTCGTTTTCTCGTTGGCAAGCTCTTGAACTACAGCTTTACTACAATAGGGGCAGCTCCCTATGGTCCTCTTTGGAGAAATCTTCGAAGGCTTACTACAGTTGAGATATTCTCTACAGCTCGATTAAACATGTCTGCTGATATCCGAAGGGAGGAGATTAAAGCACTAGTAAAAGACTTGTACCAATTAGATTCGAGGCGAAATTTCATTTTAGTAGAAATGAGATCAAGAATATCAGAGTTGTCATTTAATATAATTATGAGGATGGTTGCAGGAAAGAAATATTATGGAGTTGAAGTGGAAGATTATGAGGAGGCGATGCAGTTTCGCGATATCATAAGGGAACTTTTTGCTTTGAGTGGAGCATCTAATACAGGGGATTTCTTGCCATTTCTACAGTGGTTTGATTTTCATGGCCTAGAAAAGAAAATGCTAAAGTTGCAGGTGAAATCTGATGAATTTCTACAGGGGCTTATAGAGGGACATAGACATAAAAGTACCGAAACTTACCAACTTGGAGAAAGAAGAAATACAATGATTGGCAAAATGCTAGCTTTGCAAGACTCAGAACCTGAATACTACACTGACGACATCATCAAAGGAATTATACTGGTACGTTCCATGAACAAAATTTGATCACTAGAGTAATATTTTCGATAAGTGTAAAAGCAATATACTAAAAAACCCATGTTGCTCTAATAGGCGGATTCATAATTTAGAGTCTGCAGGTTCGTGTGGGAGTGAGTTATTATGTATGTGTACATTTGTGAGAAAATGTTTTTCATATATATTGAAGGGTTAAATCCACCTCGTAAATGCTGTTTAATTTGCATCTGTTTATAGCAAGGCCTTTTTCCAGCTAGCCTATAATATGTACAAAATCTAGAAGTAGACTGATGCATAAGTGTCAAGATTTATGTCATAATACTCGAGTGTAGTACTTTTCTAAATGTCCAATTCTCTCCGTCCTAACTTCAGTTACATTCTCAGATACTCTTGACTGCAGGGACTGACACTTCATCAGTGACAATAGAATGGGCGCTGACACTTTTACTAAACCACACCGAGAAATTAGAGAAGGCTACGAAGGAGCTCGATCAAGTTATCGGCGAAGATCGTCTAGCAGATGAATCAGACATTCCTAAGTTACCTTACCTCCAAAACATAGTGAATGAGACACTACGATTATTTCCAGCAGTACCATTACTATCACCGCACGAATCATCGGATGAATGTATTATCGGGTGTTACAACGTGCCACGTAAAACAATGCTACTTGTCAATGCCTGGGCAATGCACAGGGATCCTCAACTGTGGGATGATCCAACAAGTTTCAAGCCAGAAAGATTTGAAGGATTGGAAGTTGATGCATACAAATTGAAGTTAATTCCATTTGGATTAGGAAGAAGGAGTTGCCCTGCTGCTGGCCTTGCTAATAGAGTTGTGGCACTGACATTGGCAACTTTGCTTCAGTGCTTTGATTGGAGGAAAATTAGCAAAGAACAAATTGACATGTCTGAAGGAGAAGGTCTCACTATGCCTAAAGCTACACCATTAGAAGCAATGTGCAAAGTGCGTGGCAACATGATTAAAGTACTAAACAATCTATGATCTTCGTTCAATTCCAAGATTATTACTCTTTGTCACCACAACTTTCTATCTTTTTCTAAATAAAAGTTTACTTAAAGTTGAAATACATATTGAGGGGATATTAATAAACTTGTTGGTTACAATTATATTATGGTCATCCTTAATAGTATATCTAAAGGATTACGTATTGGATTAATAAAGGTTTCTAAAATAATCCTTTGATTACCTTACGAATGAAGTATTACAACACTCAACGTAGGTCAACATCTAGTTTCAAATGCACACTTGGAAAAGCTGCCTTTCCTCATGGGAGTATACACATTGACACCAAAAAATAACGACAAATTAATGATAAGTAATTGTACACACGGATCACTCAACCTTGAAATATCTGTTGAGTAAGAAGGATTCCAATCCGCATCTGATGCGGTGGGTATTGTTGCTCCAACAGTTTGACTTGGAGATCAAAGATAGGAAGGACACAAAAAATCAAGTCGTCGATCATCTATCTCGACTTGAGAGACCTCCGGTTGAAATAGTTGACGTAAGAGAAGAGTTCCCTAATGAGCAGATTTTTTTCATTGTTGCGGTCTCCGTAAGACCGCCTTGGTATGCTGATGTAACCAACGTTTTGGCTAGTGGATGGCGGCCTAGTAACCTCTCTCGTGATCAAAGAAAGAAGCTTCAAGGTGAGGTAAAATTTCATTTTTGGAATGACCCTTTCTTATTTAAACTGTGTGCAGATGGTGTGATTCGAAGGTGTGTGCCTGAATGAGAGAAGGCAAGCATTCTTTCCCATTGCCATGATGAAGTAGCTGGAGGACACTATGGTAGAAATCGCACTGCAGCAAAGGTCATGGAAGCCGGTTTCTATTGGCCTACTTTATACAAAGACACACGGACGTATGTAGCTACATGTGACAAGTGTCAAAGGGCGAGTAACATTAGCAAGAGGTATGAGATGCTACTAAACTCTATTCTAGTATGTGAAACTTTTGACCTACGGGAGATTGGAGAACCAACCAAGGTAAGAAGACTCAAGAACTCATCAATACTACAACCTGCAATCGGTGCAATGCGGGAGTTTGTATCGAATCATTAGAATTGATGTTTTCTTTGTTCTTAAACTTATTTGAGATGTATTACTCCATTATTATGGAGTAATTTCCATTAGAGTGTTAACAGATACGGTGTTTCGATAACTTGATTAGGAATTCGATTCTTGATAATTGTTAGAATTAATTGATGGAGCTTTAATTTGTATTGTGAGTTATTCATTGTTTTGCTTAATAGAAAGAGGAGTTTGATAGTGAATTTCTTCACATCTTATGCTCTACTTTAAATTCGTGATTTAAATAGGTAATCGAAAGAGCCCTTTGAATTGTTAATCGAACTAGAAAATAGGAAAATATTCGTGAGAAGTTACCCTTTAGATCATAACCATCATTTGATTGTTGCAATTGTTTACCGTGTTTCAATTGGATTAACTACTGAATTAACGTTTAATCGAAAGAGGAACATTAACTTCAAGTGCAATCTGATTATCAGTTGAATTTGTGAGAATCAACTGTATTATAGAGTGAATATTAAATCAAGAATTGAATCCCGAGTCAGTTATCTTTCACCTATCTAGTCAAATACCCTTATCCCTCTCATTGATATTTCTTTGTTGCTCATCTACTGTCTTTTGTGAGCAATTGTTATTTGCTTAATTTTTAGTAGTTCACAGTAGTAACAGTTATAAAATCAAGTGTTAATTTTCCTGGATAGTAATCAACTAGAGATTATCCGAACACTGTTTAAATCAAATCCCTGTGGAGACGATAATAAATTGATATTATCTCTACATGTGTTGTGTTAATTAATTTATTAATTTGGATTATTAATTTGGACATTAGTAATCTAATACCGAGGCAGACGTACGTGGTGGCAATCGGGTTCAACTGAACCCGCTTCATCAAAAAATAATACTGTGTATATGTATAAATTAGGATTAAAGCTGCGTAAATTTTGTATAAATATTTTATTTGAACCCACTTGATAACTACTATTTTACGACTAAAGTTATTTACTTCTAAGATTGAACCCGCTTGCATAAAATTCTGGGTCCGCCACTGATCTAATATATATTCTTGATTGTAGAATTATTAATTTGTATTGTGAGTTATTCATTGTTTCGTGTTGAAGGACATTAAGTTAATCTAAATTTGTTCTTTATCGTAGGATTATTAATTTGGACATTAGGTTGAAAAAGAATTTTGGAAAATATTTTCCCTTTTGATAGGAAAAATATTTTCTTCCAATTGGAGAAAAATGAGTTAACGAGGAAAATATTTTTTAAAATATTTAAGCCAATCAAACATAGAAAAATTGAAAGATCCTTTAACGTTGTATTTTTTTTTTTTACCTCATAGAATATCCATAAATGTACATAAATGTGGATGTTGTAGCCTAAAAATAGGTTATTTTTGTATAACAAATGCACATGAAAATGTCTGATGTTAGTATTTTTGTAAAGTAGCTAACTGAGATGCTCTTCAGATTGCTGGAGATGTTGACCCTGGTAAGTTTATCACTTTCTGTTGATTAAATATTGTTGGTGCATGTGATCGAATTTTAAAGCTTGGTGTTGTATTTGATGTGACTTAGAGCTGTTTTACTGCTAACGGAAGAAGAATCTATGATCTTTGTTCAATTCCAAGATTATTAGTCTTTGTCACCACAACTTTCTATCTTTTTCTAAATAAAAATTTACTTAAAGTCAATACAAATTGAGGGGATATTAATAAACTTGTTGATTACAATTATATTATGGTCATCCTTAATATATCAAAAGGATTACGTATTGGATTAATAAAGGTTTCTAAATAAAAGTTTACTTAGTGCATGTTTGGAAAGTCACCACGTAGTTGGATGTGTGTGTAATTGGGTGTAATTACATAGTTTGGTATGTTTGTCACCAAGTAATTACTTGTATTATTATCCTCTCCGATTCTCAAGGGAGGCACGATGTAATTACAAGGTTATTTTTTGAATCTCTTTTCTTTTCTTTTAATTTACTTTTTATTTCTATTCTTTTTTCTTTTTAATTTATTTTTTATTTTAACTTTTTAAATTCTTTTTTTCTTTCAAATATTATATTTTTTACGTTATTTGTCTTTTATTTCCTTATTTCTCATTTCCCAACCTTTACTTCACGTGTTTCTATATAATTTCTCATATTTTTGTTCTTTCTTAATTATTTTTTTTATTACACTTACTATGTTATTATTCTAATATTTTTCGTAATCTTAGAAATAATAAGTCATTCACAAACTTGACTTATAACGAGTGTTGTCATTAAAGTTGAACTTTGTTATTGGATGAGGTTATATGCAAACTTAACTATGTTAAAATGATCTTACTTTTTAATATATAATATTTCATTTTCCAACCTTTATTTTTTTGTGATTTCATATAGTTTCTCAAAATTTTATTTTTCTTTATTTTCTTCATTTAGCATAATTGTGCTATTATTCTAGTTTCGAAACTACACCTCCTAATATTAGAAATAACGAGTCATTAATAAATTTGGCATATAATGAGTGATGTCATTAAAGTAGAATCTCATTGTTGAATGAAGTTATAGACTTATGTTTTCCTTTTCTTTTGAATTATATTTACTTAAATTATATTGACGCTTAATTTAATTTTAAATAAGAGTATTATGTTAATTTTGAATTTATGTTATATTTTCGGTTCCATTTTATTTGCTTTAGTAGTATTGACTTATTAATTCATATTGCATGCCATTCATTTTTCAGTTAGAATTGATAGATTATTTTTTTCATAAAATATTTGAGTAATGTTATGGTATTATATTTATAAATATAAATATTTTTATCAAGCACTCCATAACGTTCTTACAAAATATGTGCTTTTAGTTTTTATAATTAATTAAAATAAAATATTATTAATTTGAAAAATATATGTCAATTATTTTACAATATTAGTTGCAAATATATGATTAGTAATTAATATATTTTCAAGAAATAATATGTATCTTAAATTTTAAATTTAATATCATTTATAAAGGCATATATTTGTTCAATCTTAACTTTAATTAATAATTAAATTTATATTTATAATTTATTCTAATTGTGTAATTACACTTGTGCAACCAAATAGTATATTTGTAATTGCACTGTAATTATATTATGATAAACAAACAAGTCATCGTAATTATAATACTGTGTAATTACTAAGCTATATAATTACTACCCTTGTAATTAAACCAATTCCAATTACCTGATGGCTTTCCAAACGACCCTTAAAGTTGAAATCCATATTGATGGGATATTAATAAACTTGTTGATTGGAATTCTTTGGCTGGATTTAATGTTCATCCTTAATATTTCTAAAGGATCAAGTATTAGATTAATGAATGTTTCTAAAATCATCCTTCGGTTACCTTATGAATGAGTTTTAAGAGTTAACTTCAACTCCCTACATCTCAAATTATCAGTTGTGCTTTCTAATTAAAAATAGTTGTCTCAAATTATTTGTCATTCTAGAAGTTCAAGATAAAATAAATCTTATTTTTCCCATTTTATTCTTAATAATAATTATTATTTTTAATATGTAGATAACATATAAATAGAATAAATATTCAATGAGAAAATATTATATCTTAAGACATAAATAAGGGTAAAATAATCCAATTATCCTTTTAATTAATATTTTTTAAAGGACGTATAAAAGAGAATCACGATAAATAATTTGAGAGGGAGAGAGTATTAATATTACCGCACTCAACTCAGGTCAACATCTAGTTTCAAATGCACACTTGGAAAAGGTGCTCCACATTGAAATCAAAAATAACGACAAATTAATGATAAACTTTTTGAAAAATCGGAAGAAGTTTTGTCGTGCTGTAACTTTGGCACAAACAATAAGGTTTTTTCAAAGGATGTTAAGATTTTTGGTTCTCTAAAAAAACGAAAACCTTTGCATTGTCGTTGTAATAGTAGCCCCCAAAGGTGAACTGTCATTTTAGATCCACCTTATTTTGGACCACTCTACGTCTCTACCTCTTAACACCATCCTCCACCTATCTTCCTTTAAAACTCAGCAGTTCAGGCTCCCTTACCTTCTTCAGTAAATAGCAATGTTTCAAAGGAGAAAGCTACTTTTTCTTACAAATTAAGGACTGTAGATAGTAGTTGTATTGAAATTGCCGTACCTAAAACCAAATTTTATTAAGAGGCCTTAAACTTTTAAAAAATAATATTGAATAACCTAATTCATGCTTTATAGTTGCCATAGCAGAATTCTGATAAAATAACAAAGGCAATATTACTACTATAAGGTAAAAATAGAAAAAAACAATAATTTCAAATTTAAAGGAAAACATAGCAGCAACTAATTATAGAAATTAATAACTTGATATCAGAATAAAATTTTAATTTTTGAAGGAAAATTACCATAAAGTGAACTTATTATTAATTTTGAGAAGGCCCTTAAAATTTTGGGGGCCTAAAGCCATTACTTTACTGGCTTTGCCCTTGAGCCGACACTAACCAATTAAACTTAAGGAGAAAGTCTAATGCATGCTTGACAAGAACTTGTTATACGAATTCTGTGCAGGGGCGGATCTATGTATTAAATGGGGGTGGCACGCCATCCAGTCACTCGGATAAAGTTTTATATACATACTAGTATTTTTTATTAAACCGCCTACATAAGGAACAAGTGGCACCCCAAGTCACAAAATGACCGAAGGTGCCATGGTTGAAGTGTGAAATTCCATGCACAACACCTGGGATCTAGATGCAAATGTTGTTTCCTTTCTTTTCTTTTTGTTCATTTCTCTTATTTTCTTCATCTTAAATATTCACTTTTCTTATACAATTCCAATTTTATTATTTATTTATATTGTATATTTGTTTCCTTTGTCTTTTTCTCGATGTTCGTATTTTATTTGGATGGATATAATCTAATCATTTTCTTTTTATCCATATAATATTATTTTATTAATTATAATTTTATTTTTATAGTGATGCATCAAAGACATAATATAATATTAATCAACTACATATAAATGGAAAGGGTATATCGTATATTTGTTTATGCATAAAATAAATTTTAAATAAATTTAAAACGGATCGAATCGAACCGAAATAATCCAAAACGGATCGAATCGACTGAATATATACCCTAATTCAATCTTCTTCACTAATGGTCGTTTTACATTAAAATAGTGACACCCGAAGCCATGAAATCCTAGATCCGCCTCTGATTCTATGCGGTGGAAGTTCTCTATCATCAGCCAAAATTCAAAAGAAATGAAAGACCAAATTTGAGTTTTTTTATCATATTATACTTATTTTGCAAAACTCATTCAGCAATTTAACAATTTCGCTTCTCTACCCAAGCATGGTGACTGGTGAGTAGAACTAAACATATTTCTATAAGTCATGCTTAAAATATTTTTCTTTTTTTTAAAAAAAAAGAAAAAGAAAAATTTGGACTAACTTGAAACGTCCATAGTTTGTAGGCGAAGTTTTTTGGAATGTACATACAGGCATCTAACATCTAAGCATATGTAGCGTGTACATAACAAACAATCCATTTACTCCAACTTCATTGAATTTGTGACATGTGTAGTGAAATGATAAGGATTCCTTAAATTCTTTTTAAAAAGAATAGTTAGATGAATTTTCTGCGTTGTTTTTATTTTTATTTTTTCGGTACGAATTCAAATTAATTGTATCAATTATCAATGAGTTTATACTATGTGATGGCCAAAAGATTAAGTGTCGTTTGTGTAATGACCCAACCGATCATTTTGACTTTTAGAACCTCGTTCCCCTAAATAAAACACCTCGTATGTGCTCTTATTAATTTATAACTTCCGAGGATGGTTGGTTAGGGATTTGAAAGGGTTCGGGTTAAAATCGGAATACTTAGTTCCTTAATTTGGTTTTAAAAGCCCAAGTTTGACTTCGGTCAACATTTTGAAAAAACGACCCCGGAATCGGGATTTGACGGTTCCAATAGGTTCGTATGATGATTTTGGACTTGGGCATATATTCGAATCGGATTTTGGACAACCCGGGAGCATTTCGGCGCCTAATAGTGAAAATCAACTATTTGAAGATTTAATGTTCTTTAAATTTGGTTTGGAGTAGGTTTTGGAGTAATTGAAGTCCGTTTGGAATTCCGAGCCTGAGAATAGCTCTGCATGGTGATTTAAAACTAGCACGCAAAATTTGATATCATTCCGAGTAAAAATAAGTATATTTCAGCACGTTCGGAGTAAGTTTGAAGAATTTGAAAATTCTAAGTTGAATGAATTTGGTTTGAGGTATGATTCTTAGTTTTGATGTTGTTTTACACGTTCTGAGGGTTCGAGCGAGTCCGTTTTATGATTTTAAACTTGTTGGTATATTCGGGCGGGACCCCGGGTGTTAACCGGACAAGGCTTAGACCAAATTTGAACTTTGGAGCAGCAGTTGAAGCTTCCAGCTTCTGTTGCAACCGCACCTGCGCTTAGCCAGCCGCAGGTGCGAGCTCGCAGAAGCAAGCCACGAGCCGCAGAAGCGGACAAGCCAAGCACGCCCAGGGATCGCAGGAGCGAGATTTTTGGCGCACCTGCGAGCGCGCAGGTGCGGTCCTTAGGGCGCAGATGCGAAGTTTGGCCAGGCGAGGGAAACTCGCACCTACGAGGCTTTTTCCGCAGGTGTGAAATTACTGCTGAACAGAACGTTTTAAATGGGCGAGGCTCAGCCATTTTAGCCCGTAATTCCTCCATTTTTGGGCCATTTTGGAGCTTTTGAGAGAGGATTTCAACTAGCAACTTGAAGGTAAGTTAATCCTACACACTTTGAGTTAAATACATAAATTATGGATAGATTATAACCTGTAAATTTGTAAAAAAAAACAAGGGTTAGAGGAAAAACCTAGATTTGTATAAAAATGAGATTTTAAGCACGAAAATGGTTATGGAATTGGATGAAAATTATATATTTGAGTTCTTGAGATTATGGGTAACGATTTTCTCCGAAAATTTCCAAAATCTGGGCACATGGGCCCGGGGTAAATTTTAGAAATTTACCATTTTTGGATAGGGTAATTTATTTAATAGTCTAATTTTAAATTTTTGAGCATGTATTAATTATTTTATATAACTTTTGGATAGTTTCGGCATCGAATTGAGATTTTACGAGACATTGTGATCGAAAAGTGGGCTTTGAGATAAGGTAAGTCTCTTGCCTAACCTTGTAAGAGGGAATTTACCCCATAGGTGATTCATATTAATAATTATTGCTAATTATGGGGGCTACATATGCACGAGGCGACAAGAGTCCATGCGTAGCTACTAATTATGTTAATGTCCGGGTAGTTTAGGACTCAAATCATGAATTACTTTTGATAATTACTTCTTTTATTTAATTAAATTACTGGAATTATATTGTAAATTATTTGAGAAAATAGTAAAAGATCGATACTTCATATACTTGAATTTTGGGTAAATTATTGAATTGTTAATAGAGATTGAACATCCTACGTGTTAATATTATAATAACTTCTCATTCCGGAGGTTCATAAGAAAATGTTATCCTTTCTCGTGGAGCGGGCCGAACGCCTCGGCAGTATAGATGCATCTATGGATCGTGTTGCACGTCCCTCAGCAGTGTACAATACACTCTGGATCGGGCCGTACGACTTTGGCAGAAATCATGCCTAATAATAATAATTACACGATACTTTGATATTTTAATTGCTGCTTATGAAGTTAATTGATAAATTAAAAATTATTGAAATGTAAGGAATTAATTATTTCTACTTGTTAAGAAAATTATTGTTGTTCATCTAAAAATCATGTTTAATTCAATATATTATATTGTAATATTATGGATCCATAGTGAGTGTCAAAGTCGACCTCTCGTCACTACTTCTTCGAGATTAGGCTTGATACTTACTGGGTACACGTTATTTACGTACTCATGCTACGCTTGCTGCACTTTTTGTGCAGGACCTGAGACAGGTACTATCGGAGGACCTATCGGCGCGCACCCACGTTATCTAGAGGCTTAGTGGTGAGCTCCTTTTTTGAGTCGTTCTGCAGCAACTAGTGCCTCTTCTTGTATTTGTATTTTGTCTATTTTATTTCGGACAATATTTAGAATTTTGTATAATCTACTAGATGCTCATACACTTGTGACATCAGGTCTTGGTACACACACTAGTAGAATTTGTAGATTTAATTATTTTACTTAGGTTTTAATTTATCTTATTTGCTCATATCTTTCTTAAATTTTGAAATTTCGAAGAGTTTGATTACTCGGATAATTTTTAAAGAAATGAATATATGTTTAAATCATTAGTTCGCTTGCCTAACTGGGATGTTGGGCGCTATCACGACCTATAGGTGAGTTTGGATCGTGACAACATGGTATTATAGCACTAGGTTCACGTAGGTGTCACAAGTTATGAGCAGGCCTAATAGAGTCTTGCGGATCGGTACAGAGACATCTGTACTTATCTTCGAGAGGCTATAGGGTGTTAGGAAAACTACCTTTCTTCATCTCCCATCATGCAAATAATGTAGTACTAAATATCTTTCTCTTATTCTCTCACAGATGGTGAGAACGTGCTCTAATGAAGTTCCAGACTAGGGAAGAGGTACTCTCCCTGTTGTTAGAGGCCGAGGGAGGACTCCAGCCCGTGGTAGGGGACGAGGACATCCCAGAGTTGTTCCAGTTATGCCACCAGTGGGTCCAGCAGAGGATCCTATTATTGAGGAACATGGCGAGGTGCCCATAGCAGAGCCAGCTCCGGTGGATTTCACGTCTGCACCGGGATTCCAGGAGGTCATGGGACGTACGTTGCGGTTCATGGACACTATGACTCAGGCCGGTTTATTTCCAGCAGACCCAGCCATATCTCAGGCGGGCGGGGGAGCACAGACCCCTACCACACATGCTCATGGGCAGGCAGATGTTGTATATCAAACCCAGGGTGCACTACCCGTGGGTGGAGTCCAGCCAGTGGCAGCAGCTACACCTGAGCCCAGACCAGCTGCGGCCGCCGAGCCGCAGAAACTATCAGACAGATGGACTAGACTACATCCTCCTGTCTTTGGGGGTGAGCAACATAAGGATCCCCAGTATTTCATTGATCGATGCAGGAACAGACTGCACAATATGAGGATATTGGAGTCTCATGGGGTAGACTTTGCTACTTTTCAGCTGGAGGGCAGAGCTCGTAGATGGTGGAAGTCTTATCTTCTTGGCAGACCAGCAAATTCTCCTCCCATGACTTGGGACAGGTTCACCCGTATTTTCCTAGATAGGTATATTCCACCCTCCCAGGGGGAAGAGTTGCGGTTTCAGTTTGAGCAGCTCCAGCAGGGTCAGATGTCAGTGATCGATTATGAGGCGAGGTTCTCTGAGTTATCTCGCCATGCACTTGTCATACTCCCTACTGAGGCAGAGAGAGTGTGGAGGTTTGTTGCAGGTTTACATACTGGCATTCAGGCCACTATGGCCCGAGAGGTTGAGATGGGGACTTCTTATGAGTTGGTTGTAGAGATAGTCCGAAGGATTGAGGGTGTGCGTCAACGCAGCCGAGAGCAGGTTATGAGGGATAAGCGATTTAGATATTCTGGAGAGTTCAGAGGTGCTCCGTCTGGGGGTAGAGGTCAGTTCGTGCGAGGGCAGTCGAGCATGCCCCCATATCCAGCACCACCGTCTCCTCAGGGTGCCCCAATGCGACCTTATTTCAGTGTTATACCAGAAAGTTCTTATCGCCCACCAGCTATTCAGGGTTCTTCCAGTGGGTACTCAGTTACTTCTAGTCAGCAGCCCATCTCACCGAGAAGTTGTTACGAGTACGGGGATTCCAGTCACATGTAGATATTCTGCCACAGGCTTCGGGGTAAACCAGTGCAGCAGGGTCAGCAGCCTATGATTACCGCACCAGTTACTCCACCAGTCGTCCAACCACCCAGAGATGGAGGGCAGGTGGGTAGGGGCCGTCCTAGAGGTGGAGACTAGCTAGGTGGAGGCCAGCCAGGTGGCGCTCCAGCCCGGTTCTATGCTTTTCCGGCCAGACCAGATGTAGAGGCCTCAGATGCAGTGATTACATGTATTATTTATGTTTGCGACAAATATGCCTCCGTATTATTTGATCCAGGATCTACGTATTCATACGTTTCCTCTCTATTTGCTCATTTCCTAGGTGTTTCTCGAGAGTCCTTGAGTACTCCTGTTTATGTGTCCACTCCTGTGGGCGATTTTGTTGTTGTGAATCGGATTTATCGGTTCTGTGTTGTTACATTTTATAGCTATGAGACTAGAGCAGATCTTCTGCTGCTTGATATGATCGACCTCGAGATTATCCTGGGCATGGACTGGCTATCCCCATATCATGTCGTCCTAAATTTCCATGTTAAGATTGTTACTTTGGTTATGCCGGAATTTCCTAGGTTGGAGTGGAAGGGTTCGTCTGTTAGCGCATCTAATCATGTTATTTCCTTTCTAAAAGCTCGACATATTATCGATAAGGGTTGTTTGGCTTATCTAGCCTATGTTCGGGATACTACTGCAGAGACTCCAGCTATTGATTCAGTGCCTGTAGTTCGAAAGTTCTCCGATGTATTTCCTTCAGATCTTCCAGGCATGCCACCAGATCGTGATATTGATTTTTGTATTGACTTAGCTCCAGATACCCAGCCTATATATATCCCACCGTATCGCATGGCTCCGAAAGAATTAAAGGAATTGAAAGAACAGCTTGAGGAGTTATTAGCAAAAGGGTTCATCTGACCAAGTGTATCGCCTTGGGGTGCACCGGTGTTATTTGTGAAGAAAAAGGATGGAACTATGCGAATGTGTATTGACTATCACCAACTGAACAAAGTCACCATTAAGAACAAGTACTCTTTGCCGCGTATTGATGATCTATTTGACCAGTTGCAGGGTGCTAGGGTGTTTTCTAAGATCGACTTGAGGTCGGGGTACCATCAATTGAAGATTTGGGATTCGGATGTTCCGAAGACTGCTTTCCGGACTAGATATGGTCATTATGAATTTCTGGTGATGACTTTTGGTTTGACTAACGCACCGGCAGTATTTATGGATTTGATGAACAGGGTATTCAGGCCATATATTGATTTGTTTATCATTGGCTTCATTGATGATATTTTGATTTACTCGCGCAGTAAGGAAGAGCACGAGCAACATATGAGAGTGGTGCTTCAAACACTGCGGGAACAAAAGATGTATGCTAAGTTCTCCAAATGTGAGTTTTGGCTAAATTCTGTAGCACTCTTGGGGCATATTGTTATCAAACGAGGGCATTAAAGTTGATCCTAAAATGATTGAGGCAGTTCATAATTGGCATCGTCCCACTTCGACGACTGAGATTAGGAGTTTCCTAGGTTTAACAGGTTATTATCGTCGGTTTGTGGAGGGTTCTTCATCTATTGCAGCACCTTTGACCAAATTAACCCAGAATGGCTCTTTGTTCCGATGGCCTGATGATTGTGAGGTGAGCTTTCAGAAGCTAAAGACAACATTGACTACAGCACCAATGTTAGTGTTGCCTTCCAGTTCGGGGATGTATACAGTGTATTGTGACGCTTCACACGTTGGTTTGGGTTATGTATTAATGCAGGAGGGGTGAGTTATTGCATATGCCTCACGTCAGCTGAAACCTCACGAGAAGAATTACCCGGTACATGATTTGGAGTTAGTTGCAATTGTTCACGCTCTTAAAATTTGGAGGCATTATCTTTATGGGGTGTCTTGTGAAGTTTACACTGATCATCGCAGTTTTGCAGCATTTGTTCAAGTAGAGAGACCTAAATTTGAGGCAGTGCAGATGACTTGAGTTACTAAAAGATTATGATATTACTATCATGTATCATCCGGGCAAAGCGAATGTGGTTGCCGACACCTTGAGTAGAAAGGCGAAGAGTATGGGTAGTCTGGCTTTCATTTCAGTAGAGGAGAGACCATTAGCTTTAGATATTCAATCCTTGGCTAACAAACTTGTGAGGCTGGATATTTCAGAACCCATCCGAGTTCTTGCATGTGTTGTAGCCCAGTCTTTACTATTTGAGCAGATCAAGGCTCGCCAGTTTGATGATCCACACTTAATGGTTCTTCGAGAAACGGTACTACGGGGTGGTGCCAAGGAAGTTACTATTGGCGCGGATGGTGTTCTGCGACTCCAGGATCGTCTATGTGTTCCTAATGTGGATGAAATGAGGAAAAAGATCCTAGAGGAAGCACACAGTTCTCGGTATTCTATTCATCCAGGTGCTTCGAAGATGTATCGTGACTTGAAGCAGCATTATTGGTGGCGGCGAATGAAAAAGGACATAGTTGAGTATGTAGCTCGGTGTCTAAATTGCCAGCAAGTTAAATATGAGCACCAGAGGCCAGGTGGCCTACTTCAGCAGATGACTATACCCGAGTAGAAATGGGAACGCATTACTATGGACTTTGTAGTTGGGTTACCGCGGACCTTGCGGAAGTTTGATGCAGTATGGGTTATTGTCGACAGGTTGACCAAGCCGGCACACTTTATTCTGGTCGCAACTACATACACTTCAGAGAGGTTGGCCTAGATTTATATTCAGGAGATAGTTCGATTGCACGGTGTGCCAATTTCCATCATATCAAATAGAGTCCCTTAGTTTACTTCATATTTCTGGATATCAGTACAAAGTGAATTGGGGACCCGCGTAGAGCTCAGCACAGCCTTTCATCCGTAGACCGACGGGAAGTCAGAGCGGACAGTTCAGATTTTGGAGGATATGCTCAGGGCATGTGTGATTGACTTTGGAGGTCAGTGGGATCGTTTCTTGCCTTTGTCGAATTTTGCTTATAACAACAGTTACCAATCCAGCATCGAGATGGCTCAATTTGAGGCTTTCAATGGTCGGCGATGTCGTTCGCCCATCGGATGGTTTGAGCCCGGTGAGGCTAAGTTACATGGTACTGATTTGGTAAAGGATGCCTTGGAAAAGGTAAAATTAATTCAGGAGCGACTTCGTACAGCACAGTCCAGGTAGAAAAGTTACGCGGATTAGAAAGCACGTGATTTATCGTTTATGGTGGGTGAAAAAGTTCTCTTGAAGGTTTCGCCGATGAAGGGAATCATGAGATTAGGGAAGAAGGACAAGTTGAGCCCAAGGTTTATAGGACCATTTGAGGTGTTGAGACGAGTTGGGGAAGTTGCTTATAAGCTTGCTTTGCCTCCCAGTCTATCAGGAGTTCATCCAATTTTCCATGTATCTATGCTCCAGAAGTATCATACCGACCGATCGCATGTGTTAGACTTCAGCACGGTTCATCTAGATAAGAGCTTGGGTTATGAAGAAAAGGCAGTTGCCATTGTTGATAAACAGATTTGCCAGTTGAGGTCCAAGAAGATTTCTACGGTAAAAGTCCAGTGGAGGGGCCAACCAGTCGAGGAAGCGACTTGGGAGGCCGAGGAGGACATGCTGAGCAAATATCCACATTTATTCAGCACTCAAGGTATAATTCTAAACCCGTTCGAGGACGAACGTTTGTTTAAGATGTGGAGAATGTAATGACCCAACCGGTCATTTTGACTTTTAGAACCCCATCCCCCTAAATAAAACTCTCCTTATGTGATCTTATTAATTTATGACTTGCGAGGATGGTTGGTTCGGGATTTAAAAGTGTTCGGGTTGAAATCGGAACACTTAGTTCCTTAATTTGGTTTTAAAAGCCCAAGTTTGACTTCGGTCAACATTTTGAGAAAACGACCCTGGAATCGGGATTTGGCGATTCCAATAAGTTCATATGATGATTTTGGACTTGGGCGCATGTTCGAATCGGATTTTGGACAACCCGGGAGCGTTTCGACGCTTAATAGTGAAAATCAACTATTTTAAGGTTTAATGTTCTTTAAATTTGGTTTGGAGTAGGTTTTAGAGTAATTGAAGTCCGTTTGGAATTTCGAGCCTGATGATAGCTCCGTATGGTGATTTAAGATTTGCACGTAAAAATTGATATCATTCCGAGTAGTATAAGTATATTTCGGCACGTTCAGAGTAAGTTTGAAGAATTTGAAAATTCTAAGTTGAATCAATTTGGTTTGAGGTATGATTCTTAGTTTTGATGTTGTTTTATACGTTCCGAGGGTTCGAGCGAGTCCGTTTTATGATTTCAAACTTGTTGGTATATTCGGACGGGGCTCCGGGGGCCTCGGGTGTTAACCGGACGAGGCTCGGACCAAATTTGGACTTTGGAGCAGCAGCTAAAGCTTCCAGCTTCTGCTGCAACCGCACCTGCGCTTGGCCAGCCGCATGTGAGAGCCCGCAGAAGCGAGCCACGAGGCACAGAAGCGGACAAGCCAAGCACGCCCAGGGATCGCATGAGCGAGATTTTTGGCGCACCTGCGAGCGCGCAGGTTCGGCCCTTAGGGCGCAGATGAGAAGCTTGGCCAGGCGAGGGAAACGTGCACCTGCGAGGCTTTGTCCGCAGGTGTGGCTAGCCCTCCGCAGGTGCGAAATTACTGTTGAGCAGAACGTTTTAAATGGGCGAGGCTCAGCCATTTTAGCCAGTAATTCCTCTATTTTTGGCGATTTTGGAGCTTTTGAGAAGGGATTTCAACTAACAACTTGAAGGTAAGTTAATCCTACACACTTTGAGTTAAATACATAGATTATGGGTAGATTATAACCTGCAAATTTGTGGAAATCATGGGTTAGAGGAAAAACCTAGATTTGTATAAAAATGAGATTTTAACCACGAAAATGGTTATGGAATTGGATGAAAATTGTATATTTGAGTTCTTGAGATTATGGGTAACGATTTTCTCTAAAATTTTTCGGAATCCGGGCACGTGGTTCCAGGGTGAATTTTAGGAATTTACCATTTTTGGATAGGGTAATTTATTTAGTAGTCTAATTTCGAATTTTTTAGCATGTATTAATTATTTTATATAACTTTTGGATAGTTTCGGCACCGAATTGAGATTTTACGCGATATAGTGATCGTGAAGTGGGCTTTGAGATAAGGTAAGTCTCTTGCCTAACCTTGTAAGAGGGAATTTACCCCATAGGTGATTCATATTAATAGTTGTTGCTAATTGTGGGGGCTACATACGCACGAGGTGACGAGAGTCCGTACGTAGCTACTAATTATGTTAATGTCCGGGTAGTTTAGGACTCAAATCATGAATTACTTGTGATAATTGCTCCTTTTATTTAATTAAATTACTAGAATTATATTATAAATTATTTGAGAAAATAGTAAAAGATCGAATCTTCGTATACTCGAATTTTGTGTAAATTATTGAATTGTTAATAGAGATTGAACATCCTACGTATTAATATTATAATAACTTCTCATTCCAGAGGTTCATAAGAAAATGTCCTCCTTTCTTGTGGAGCGGGCTGAACGCCTCGGCAGTATAGATAAATCTATGGATCGTGCCGCACGTCCCTCGGTAGTGTACACGACACTCTGGATCGGGCCGTACGACCTCGGCAGAAATCGTGCCTAATAATAATAATTACACGATACCTTGATATTTTAATTGCTGCTTGTGAAGTTAATTGATAAATTGGAAATTATTGAAATGTAAGGAATTCATTATTTTTGCTTGTTAAGAAAATTATTGTTGTTCATCTAAAAATCATGTTTAATTCAATATATTCTATTGTAATATTATGGACCCATAATGAGTGTCAAAGCCGACCTCTCGTCACTACTTCTTCGAGATTAGGCTTGATATTTACTGGGTACACGTTGTTTACGTACTCATGCTATGCTTGTTGCACTTTTTGTGCATGACCTGAGACAAGTACTATTGGAGGACATATCGGCGCACACCCACGTTATCCATAGGCTTAGTGGTGAACTGCCTTTCTGAGCCGTTCTGCAGCAACTAATGCCTCTTTTTGTATTTGTATTCTGTCTATTTTATTTCGGACAGTATTTAAAATTTTGTATAATCTACTAGATGCTCATACACTTGTGACACCAGGTCTTGACACACACACTAGTAGAATTTGTGGATTTAATTATTTTACTTGTATTTTAATTTATCTTATTTTCTCATAACTTTCTTAAATTTTGAAATTTCGAAGAGTTTAATTACTCGGATAATTTTTAAAGAAATGAATATATATTTAAATCATTAGTTGGCTTGCCTAGATGAGATGTTGGGCGACATCTCGACATATAGGTGAGTTTGGGTCGTAACAGTTTGGATATAAGAATTGTGAAATTTCGAAAAAGTAAAAAAAAAATTCAAGTTAAAATGATATTTAAAAATTAGAGTTGTGTTTGGACATGAGTACTATTTGGAGTTGTTTTTAATTTTTGTGAGTGATTTGAAGTGAAAATTTTAAAAAATAATTTTTTGGAGTTTTATAAATTTTCAAAAAAAAATCAAAATTTAACTTCAAGTGATATTTGAAATTTTTATGGCGTTTTTGAAAAAGTAAAAGGATATAGAAAAAAAAAAAATGATTTTTGTCTTAATGGCCAAACGACAAACGGCCCTAAAAAGAAAAAGGAGAAGAGATGCAACTCCTAATTTCACCTTTTGAGAAATAGGTAAATGCATTTAATTTCTGTCTTCATTACCAATTAATAATTCCCGTCAATTTCTCTCTTTCAAAATTGCTTACACCAGCAAGAAGAAGAACCGAACAGAACCCAAAATCCCCAAATCTCTCCTTCCGCATCAATGGCTGAAATGGAAGAAACTCCACAGACCCAATTAGAACCCACTAATTCCCACGATACCCAGAAAAATTTTTCATTCAGAATTTGGCCACCCACACAGCGCACCCGTGACGCCGTCATTCAGCGTCTCATCGAAACTCTCTCTACCCCTTCTATCCTCTCGAAACGTTACGGCACTCTCACAAATGAAGAGGCTTCAGATATTGCCAGGTGCATAGAGGAAGAGGCCTTTACCTTTGCTGGATCCTCTGTCTCCCCTGACGATGATGGAATCGAGATCCTTCAGGTACGTAAAGGGTTCAACTACTTTCAACTTTAACCATTGTACGTATATACAAAGAGACTTATGTATACTAGTACTTAGTCATTTATCTGCTACTCTTTACTTAGTCATTTCTATATTTTGAAATTATTTGATTTTATACTTTACATTTTTCTTCTCTATTGTTTGAAATAAACTTTACTCTATTATTTATTTTTCTTCTTCTCGAGGCTATGGTCTTTCGCAAACAACCTCTCTATCCCTCCGAGGGTAGGGACATACATTCTACCCTCCCAGACCCTACTTGTGAGATTATACTAGGTTGTTGTTGTTGTATATTTTACCTTTAATGAGATCAGTGACAGTAAATTACACTGTTTAGATAGGTAAAAATTATATATACTCTGTATTAATTCCCTTGACTTTCTTGTGTACACTTCTTTAAATTTTAACTCCTTTCGTAAAAATCCTGGCTCCGCTACTGAGTGATGATTTATAGCCACAAAAATGTCTATGGTTTATTTTAGATCACATGTTTCAAAAGACTTTCTTTCGACGAAGAGAGTATAATGTACTATATCTCACCCACTTCTTGACGAATCTAGCTTGTAACTTAGGAGTTCACGTGAATATAATAGCCTTTGCCTAGATATTCTATATTTATTAAGAAATTCATTAAATATCTATAAATAGTTGATCGTGAACCTAGTTATTATTGTATATTGACTTGATGTTGTTGGAGGAACTCATAAACATCAAATCCTGGATCCGTCTCTACACCTAAATTGTGATATGTATCTCTTTAGGAATACTACCATGTATATGTATAATAAACTGTACTTCTTAAGATCCAGTGACTAAATGGTGGATATGTATCTGCTTTAGGTATACTCCAAGGAGATTAGCAAGCGTATGCTGGACGCTGTGAAGTCTAGATCTGCTGCTACCACTTCCCCGGAAGCTGAAAGTAAACCATCAGAGTCGCTGGCGAATGCTTCGGAGTCTTCTGCTCACACTGGGGAAACCTCATCCATTGAAACCGAGTCTTGAAAGTTGCACCGAGGTCATTTAGTTTTCGTCTAATTGATTCTGCAGTGAGAAAAACTCTAGGTTTTAGTCAATTTAGGTGTACTGAGATCTCATTGTGCTGTTTATGGATTATGTAGATCGATATATATAATGTTGGATCAATAAACATTTATGTGAGAGCCTTCTGATTTATTGCCTTTCTTCAGTAACATGCATAAGATTGAGGGTTCCTGATATAAAGTCTAGATTCTGCCTGTGCTTTGTTATATCTGACACTAATCTCCATTGATGCGGACGGGATTGACTTGATTTTATATTTTATTTCTGGGAGTCAGTGAGGGATGCGTTTATTTTTTTGTTTTTTCGATTCTTCACATTTTTTGCTATTATTAACTTGTCTGAGTGTATGTGATCACAAAATCAAATAAAGCAAGAGAGTTGAGGTTCTATGTGATCACAAACCCAAATAAAGGAGGAGAGTTGAGGTCTCTAGATGTTAGCGTAAAGAGTAACTCTGATAGATACTGAGGAATCATACCACCAACCGTAGCTAATTTGGGATTGAAGCTTAATTGATTGTTCAGTTTTATTTTTACGTTTTTATGATTGGTGCTTAATGATCCAGATCCTCCTCATCTTGATTGTGTTATAACAACCATGGTTCTTAGGGATGCTGTTTTGACGGGATGTGTCATTTATTGCTTATGCTGTCATGTGACACAAATAAGTTTATCTAGTCCCTTGATAATATTTGGGGTTATTGCTTAATTCTCTGTTAATTAAGATGGTATATAATAGCTGAATATTATTATTGCTTCTGGGATATTTGGTTGGTTTTGTATGGACATGACTTGTGCTGGATCTCAACATTAATTTAGAGAAAAATGATGCACATTCTATTAAGGCGTGGAGTAGGAATCTTGGAAGTTTTAACTTAAGCTGTGTATATTGCTTACATTCACATTTGTGTCAGAGGTAGTTCTTACATTTGTTTTGGTCTATTGTGTAACTTAAAAACAATTTCCATTGCTGATAGAATCCAACCTCCAATTATATGTGCGAGTAACAGGACAAAATTGGGGAATTGGAAGCCTTTGCATTTAGTGTATTTGCATGGATATACAATTGCCCTTTTAGAGTTTAAACCCAATTTTAAGTTTTGGTGGACAAAGTTATTCGATACATGTGCTGGTGCGAGGTAGTACATATTCGGTGGAATAATCGAGTTGTGCGAAAGCTTGTCCAGAGACCACCCTCAAGGCCTCAACCACAAAAAGGAAAGGACATGAACGATGAGATATATCCTTAATTAAGCTGGAAAGAATCTGGAAACAAACGCCATCTTTGGGAGATGTTTGTAGGGAGTTGGAACTTGACTTAACTTACATAGGTGGTAAACAGTTGGGATACTGAAACCAACGTTCTCAAATTAGAAGTACCAGAATGAGTAAAATGAACCTAACGTAGATCTATTGTTTGTTAATTCCTTCTAGTAAACCAAGACTCCAAGAGCCTAATGACTATTTTATTCACGTTTAGTTATTTGCTATGGTAATCAAACGTAATTTTGAACTTCAAGTGATCATATATTAATATGGCGTCATATACAATAGTAAATTATCCTAAAGAAAGTTAAATATTACATAATAAATCATTAATCTAGCTTAACAACTTCACTTCATACACTAACGTAATCATTAGAATTTACACTAGCACTATTAAGCACATTTGAGTCTCATTGCAATAAAGTTGTGGAACTCTTTATTCTGTATATATTCTGATGAGTGATGGGGGAACTGGGAAGTGCACAAATAGCCGTTTTTAGGACCCATATTTGAAGAATAGTTAAAATTTACAATACTTTTTGATTTTGGCCGATTGTGAGTCGAAAGTTTCTAACTCAGACTCCGGCTCTGTCAAAACCTAACTTTAAACCTCAGGTCTTAAGTTTGTATGCAAGTTAACTTTCACTTCCCTTATTTTTCCTTTTACAACTCCACTTTTCCCTTATTCCTGATGTTAAGAATAAAATTACTCCTTTTGACGCAGGAGACATGTATGTATTGTTTAAAACGGTTGTTTACTCTAAACCTAATAGCGTCCAGACAAATCCTTTCTCAATTTGAATACGGAATGACCAGTTCAATTTATGGAAATTCCAACATAGAAATTATAAAGGCAGCTTAATATCGTTCCCTTTTCCTTTTCCTTGTCGCATGCAAATTTCTTTCACTATAAATAGAAAGACAACCAAATTCACAAATACTTGGGACAATTAATCATGCAAGAAAAACATCAACAGAAATCAAAGGCACATACCATAGTACGTAACAAGAGAAATTCAGTGAAGAATTCAAGAACAATGACAGATTCAGATTGTACGGAGTTTGAGAGAACGAAACCCAGAAAGAGGCGTCAAAAGCTTATTAAGCGTCCAATTTCAAGATCAAAAACTGTTTGTGATTATTTAGAAGAACTGTATAAAAAGAAGTAAGTTCTTACACTTTTCTTTTTCTTCAATTTCCCTAGTTAAACTTTTAAAATTTAAATTAGAATGATCTGCTATTAATATATATGACTTGGTTTCTTTTTTTTTTTTTTAATTGTAGGGGATCCATAAGAGAAGACGCACTAGGCAAATTGATCAATGAATTTAAGAAAGCGGTGCGATATGAATTTGCTCAGAATATGTACGTAATATATTTAATTTTGCTGATTGTTTTTTTGAAATTTAATTGGCAGATAACAATATTTAGGGAAATATACTGATTAAATCATTGGTGTATGTTTTATTCAGTTGTGTTACTTTAACACACCGATGCGAAAATTCGTTGAAGCGGGGTTCTGCTTTGGAAATTGATCTTGCACTACAACTTATAGGTTTGTACATATTTCCATTAAATTACACAAGTGATATTTCTCGGCCACGATTTCAATAACTTCAAGTGCTAATAATTGATTTCTAAATTTAATATATGAGTACATATTTAATAAATTTCTTAATACAAATATCATGTTTGACCAAAATCTACTGGATTCGATCGAACCCATATCTGGACTTCTACGTCTTGCCCTGTAGACTATAGTTGATAGTACTATTGTTGTACTCATTAATTGATTGGGATGTAGGATTGTTAGCAATAACACTTGGGGCTGGAGATCATGCACATGAGATATATGAATATTCACTAGAGTTTCTTCCTCAAGTTCTCAAATCCAAGTCATCTCATTCTGCCAAGGTAAACTTTTGTGTTTGATATATTTTAAATATATGATATGAAATAGTTTTATGTTTATCTGAATTTTGGACAAATTTCATGAAATTAAATTAAAATTACCAGGTATTAGAATGTTTGGCTATTGTCACCCTTATTGGTGCCAAAAATACTGATGAAACAGAAAGATCCATGGAGATTATTTGGAAAATCATGAATGAAAAAGAGACAAAACCCAGTGTAAGTCCTTCGTCCTTCAATTATACTTGCTAGCTACTTTTTATGCACTATTGTTTTATCGTTCTCGATATGTTATTAAAGCTTTACCTTTTAGTCCAAATCCTATATTTGTATACAAACATCCACGGGATAATTTTAATGGAACTTAAAAAGACTAAGCAGATGTTTGAATAAAAATTATAATTTTTGAAAAAAAGTAATATTTGGAGTTAAGTTAAAAATAGTACTCCCCTCCGGTTTAAGTAATTTTTTTGACTCTTTTCACACATATTAAGGAATCCACCTTTTAACATTAATTAGTAATAAAATTGACCATATTAACCTTAATTTGCTCATTAGAAATATAACAAACTACTCTCAGACTCTTTACTCCATGAACAACTTTGAAAAGTAGAAGTTATTTCCTTCTTGATATCTTAAAAAATTAAATATTGTGGACCACAAAAAAATTACTTAGAGTGGACCGGAGGGAGTATTTGGAATTTGAAATTATGTTTGGAATGCATTTCATTTGGAAAAAAAAAAGTTATTTTCGAAAAATCTCCAAAACATGCAAAATTTCATAGACAAACACGATTTTGAAGAAAAATTCGAAAAAAGAAAAAACAATCTATGGGAAAACGGGTCCTAAAATTCCGAACACATAAATTTCAAATCATAATAATTTTTACTTTTGCTATATTGTAGGTTGTTGCTGCAGCAATATCTGCCTGGTCTCTTCTCCTTTCAGAAATAAATGGATGGTGTGTTAATCACAAGAAATGGAAAGGGTATGATATATACAAATTATTTTTTGTGATTAGTTTGAATTAATTTTTCCAATTATATTTTCAGTTTAAATCTCTTCAAATTGGTGCAGGTTGTTCTCGTATTTGCTGAAACAACTAGAGGAAGATTATGATCAAAATGTCAATTCTGCCTGCGTAGAAGCACTTGGTGTAATTTTTGAAAATGGCAGCCTTGAGAAATTTTCAGATGATGCAGAAAATTATGCAAACTTAAAAGACATGAAAGATGATATATTGATAAGAGCTTCAAGTGTCACCAAAGAAAATGCTTTAAAACTTCTTGAGGTGTTTTAATTTCCTACTTAATTATGTCAAGAGTTAATTAACATTTGCAAAGTTTTCTTGTTTTGTTAACCAATAATCTGTCAATTTCATTACAGGATAATAGTGAAAAGAAAATCACACTCACAATATGTGAAACTACATTGACCTTAAGCACTTTTTCCCTCGTGAAGCAGGTAAACTTTCCCAATTTTTGTTTTCTTTTCAAATGTCAGTGATTTTTTTTCATCCGGCGTCTTGTATCTGTATTGGACTATCTAAATCCGAATTTGGGTCAGATAATCTCATATTGCGAGTAAAATACTTTTTAACAAAGACAACTTCATGTTCAGGGCAAATATTAATGATTGTTATGCTTTAATTAAGTTTTATTAACAAGTCTTTCAAATGCACTTCTGTGACAGATTAATTATTTAAAAAGATATCTAGGCGATGGCTTTAAAAATCACATGAAGGTTAGTTAGTTTCATCCTCTTAAGTTTTTCATGCATTTTGAATATTAATTACGTTAATATTGCATCTCATAATTATTTGATTGGAAATACAGGATAACGAGCACCTCCATAATATTTTTCAATTTTGGCCAGAGACAACTTCTGAAGATGGCGAAGATTTGTATCAACCCGAATTTGAAGGGGTGAGCTTTCTAAATTTTTTTATATAGAGAGAGTTTATCCATAGTGTTAATTTTCTATTTTCGGTATTCTTTTTTGTATGTTCATTTTTATTTCTCTTTCCTTCTTCACCAATTAATTGTTTTCCCTCAACTTCTAAAGTACTGAAAAGTCTTACTCAATACGTATATTTAAGGTGGCTCTTCGGGTTTTTGCACCTCACATTAGAAGGGAAGCTTGCACAAAGGTACTTTGTCACAGAATTAAATTCTCTTAAATTCATGAATTATGATATTGTTAATTATGAATGCTTATGATAGATATTTACCTATAATTATATATTATAAATAATGTGACTGCGTAAAGTTTTTACATCATTAGTGCATACAACTTATATACCGTTTTTGATATAGTGATCTTGATTTGAATCCTTGTCGTCTGATTTTTCTGTACAATCTTTTTTCCTTTATTTTTATTTTTGGTATTTAAGTTATATAATTTATTTTGTTTCGTTCCAGGGTTCATCTATGCCCTTTTTAACCCCACCAATACAATTTCGTATTACAATCTTGCCAGTGTTAATTATTGCTTTATTTTAATTTCTATACTATTAATAATCAGCATACATTCATCCTGTGAACTAATTAGATGAGCGTTAATAATTTCATAATTTAGGTTGTAATCAATTTCGTTGGATATCGTTTTTGAGCTTTTTACGCTTTGTTGAACTGTCACTAAATCGCCCAAACTTATGGGGTTTACTAATAGTGTGAATTTTCCATACAATAGATATTGGTTTGATTCGCAATGTCCACCTTCCCTTGTAATAGAAATATCAATACATTTAATAAAACTGTCATGACTAATTAGCTCAATATCCTTTTTTGTTCTGTCTATAGAGGATTTCCATGTCGCCTAGTTCTTTCCTGAGCAAGGCAAATACTCAATTGAGGAACAAGTACAGGATGCTTGCAGAGGTATTTATGCTTCTTTTCATATTTATTTTTATAAATTATGATTGTGATTTATCGTTTTGATTGTTAGCTCATGTTGTTCTATGTGTGTTTTTTAATGAGCAGAAGACTAAGGCTGGAGAATATGGAGTTGATCAAGAGTTTGAATATGATGAATACTAGTTGTATTAAGATATACTATAAACCGTGTGTTTTGTTACAGTACTCCTATGGAACAATTATTTATTTATTCAATTCAATAAAATTTTATTTTAAATGTCCTTTGCTTATATAATATATGATGATTTAGTGTATAGAGTTTAGCTTATACACGAAAGATCAAATCATCGGTTCTTATAAGTCATAAAGTTTATGTGCACAAACTAATGAAAGAATTGGACAAACCAATGGTTGTAGCACAAGATTAAATATAATTTATCTTGATTATGGGAATGGTTTAGTTCCGACTTCTTGTGCCAGTACATTTTGTATGTATTGAACGGATCAAATGGAGATAAGTATTTTATACTAACTTAATGAAATAATTCTCTAATTCATTCAATGTACATATACTCTTAATCTTGATATAATTATTATTAGTTGTGTGTGTCTTTTATTGTTTTGATCTATTAAAAGACGAAATTCTTTCGTAGGTCAATAAGCCTGGTAAATTGGACAATAATGATATACATTGACGAAATAGTAATTAGTTTATAGAATCCATATCTCGGTTTTAATTTGAGATTGATGATACTCCTTTATGAAAGCTTATAAGTTTTTATGTGTAAACCCGGCCGGTAGATTTTGTATCCGAACATGAAATAAGTTAAGCAAAAGTCCAAAGGAAGTAATCAATAAATTTAATTGCCGGTAATTTATTTTGATTGATTAGTATATGAAAACACTGGGAGTTAAATAAGATTTTATGAAAGAATTTCAAAATTGAACTAAGGAGTGCAATTACAAATTTTAGCGGAATAATTCGTAATTTATTATGATAGATATTAATTAGTTCCATAATAGGGAGCCTTGTTAAGTAAATTTTATGGTGTCTACCGTGTCTAAATATTAGGAAATAAACGAAACCTTTTCTTGGTCAACAAGTTTTGGCAAAGGATTTTTATCTTAAAAACGTGTCTATATATACATGGGTTTTTCCTCCATAGAACTGGACGAAAATTTGGTGCTTTTTTCTTGAAATTTCGTCCACACGAATTGTGGGACGTTTTTGGAGGTTGTGACTGTGTTACTTTGGCACTGGAGACCAATGAGATAAAATTATTTTGTTTACGATTCAAGAGATAACTCGTGTAAACTCTATATATGCTAATTATTTAATTTACACGTGAATTCAATATCTAAATTATTTTCGCTTCGTTATATAATCGAACAAGTTGTATATTACTTAGAAAATCTAAAAAATGAATTGACTGTCTCTAGCTTTACTTTAGTTGTAAAACACTTAATTTCTTGCTATATTGGATGAAACTGACTCCTTCATGTGACTCTTATTTTCACGTTCGTCACAGTAACGGAGTCATATAGTAGTTGTTACTTTGACATTGTGCTTTCTTTTCCTTGAATTTTCGATTATTTATTACTGTATTCACATAATTGTTTGCCTTTTCATACCCTATATATTTTTTCAGATGTATTATTGAGCATGTTTCAAATCAAAGCAACAGGGTTAAACGTTAAAAAAATAATTAAGAATTTTGAGTTCGATAGAATAGTAGAAAATGCTCATGGAGTGTGTATAGAGTTGCACATTCACCGACAAGCTTATCTTCAGTTCAACTGAATGGACCTAACTACAGTTAAGTTGATATTTATACTATTGAATAGCTGGCTAATTTTTGAAAGTCTTATTTGCAGTTTTAACAAGTTAGAAACATGATATTAGGCTCTTTAATAGAGTATAACAAAACTACAATAAAATGCATCACAATACTTGTAGATATATGGTGGCAGAAGTAATTAAGGACGTATAAGTCCTTTACATTTTCTATAAGACTTGAAGGTGGGGAATTACAATATTGTATTTTGATGAAACTTAGGATCCACCAAATTGTATTGGGTACCAGGTTCTCTATCAGTTTCCACAGAACATACACAATAAGAGATAAGTAAATGACACAACAGAGTTTTACGTGGAAAACGCTCAGCTCACGTGATTAAAAATCACGACCTACACTCGTAGGATTTCAACTTCACTAACCGAACAATTTTAGATTACAACCTATTGTAACCTAGGAATAAAACTCTTAATCTATCACTCACTTGTAATAACTCTATTACAAGCCTCTTTGTAATAACTCTATTACAAAGCTAACCACTCGACTAACTCTAGCCAAGACACAAACACAATGTTTGTGGTTTTACAAATGATTTCCTACACAATGCTTCAGCTAAGCTAAGTAGGAATTACAAATAATTCATTCTAACAAAGGCACAATACAACTTAGGACATATTGATAACATAGAGCTAGAAACGGGTCCTTCGTTCCGCTGTTCTTTGTTCTTGAAGCCTGGAAGTCACTTGCAAGATGTCAACACTCTTGAGAGAAAACATGATTAATTTTTCAGATGTGCAAGTGTGTATTTTCTTCATTGGTTCATGTTAATAATATCCAAGTGACATCACTTGGATGATGCAAGCAATATCCGGTACAAGGCATTCCCCAAAATGTGACTGTTGCACTATTTACACTGTTGCATGTGTGCAGAGAAATAGTTGCAGCTACTTTACAGCTGTGAGAAGTTGACTGGTACAGTCAGCAAGGGAACTAATGTCCATTTGTTCCCTCTGTCGTATCTTTAACTCTAGCTGTTGGAACTTGTGCCCGATTTGAGATTTGTTGTGCTTTGGCACCTTGAGGATGTGTAACAGGTTTTCGATCTGGTTCTTATCATAAAGTTTGTTAGATCATCAAAATATGAAAAGGCACACATAACTTATCAATTTCTCCCTTTTTGATGATGACAAACTTATAATTGAAGTTCCCCCTTAGAACCAGAATCATGTACTTCGCCCTGAACCTGTTCTCCCTCTCAATTAATTTTCCCCCTTTTGGCACTTATAGTTAACTCATGCCACATGTGTGCACATAAACATGGATAAAAACATAGCACAAGAGTATATACGGAATGCTCAGTAATTTTAAGGAAAAGAGAACAGAAAAGTAGTACCATTGGTACATAACCATTCAAAAATCAAAATAACTTAAAAGTACCAGCCACAAAAATAACAAAACAAAAAAGGGACCAAGGTAGGACATACAACTTTTCACTTGTCACTGGGGCACGGATGAAGAGGCAAGGGTTCTGAGAAGAATATCCATTCGGGCGTTTACATATACTTTCTCGTTAAGAAGCCGCTCCTTCAGGTCCTCGACTTGTTTCCTGAGATATGCATTTTCCTTGTTAAGAAGGGCAATCTCTGTGCCAGGTGCACTACTGGAATCAGGTGCCTCCTGGGCCTGACTAAGCTGCCTTTCAAGAATAACATTACGTGCCTTCAACTTCCTTATCTCTTCATTGGAAGCATTCTGAACATCAATCAATTGAGAAATAGTGGAATTGCTGCCAACCCCTCCTTTCTTATCAATGCACTCACACTTTTCTAAGGTGGTTTTGGAGAAGGTTTGCTTGCGAGTTCCCATTGTTGCTTTTCCCAAAGGGACTTTGAAGAATTTGAACACACCTTCGTGACCAAGAACCTGTAGGGCAACCCATGATTATCATCCTTAAAGTCTGCCACTTTCTTCATATGCTCGATCATAAGGCATGGCAGATTGATTGTGGTATAGGAATCCAGTGCTTCCATTAGGAACAGGTCTTCTCGTGGCATAATGGTACGATTTTCTGTACGTTGAAGCAAAACCTTGTTCACCATCTCGAACAACAGTTGATACACTGGAGGGAGGGACTTCTTGTGCACCCATTCCCCTTGTTGCATTGCATCATCCTTCAGAATGGCATTTCTGAAATTGAGAGAACAGGTCCTCTCAATGGATGATATTTCTTTAGTAGGCACTCCCAAAATGCTCCCCAACACAGCCTCGTCCATCACAAAGTCTACGCCGTTGACCTTCAAACAGATGTTATCCTCTTCCACTGTGAATATGTCTGCGTGGAAGCTACACACTTCTTCCTCATACACCTTAGGGCTCTCATTGGTGAACAAATATGTCCAATGTTGAAATTCACAAATATCAATCAGTTAGCGCATCCCCATCATGTCAAGAATGTTAGGGGTAAATGTTCTTCCCCGCAGTACCCTTTGTTTTCTCAGATTTTCTCTGCTTTCATCCTTGGCCTCACTCACTTTGGCTTTCTTGGAGGAACCAGGTTCATCGTTGTCACCAACCTTCATTTTCACAGACTTTCTCACACTTTTCTCTTTCTTTGTAGACTTCTCAGACACTTTCTCACCAAACTTCTCAGACAAAGTTTCACCAAACTTTTCAGACACCTTTTCACTAGACTTGTCTACCTCAATATTTTTCACTTCTACAGCTTTCACAAATGTCTCTCTCCGGGGTTTTGGAATCACATGTTTCTTAGAGAACTTACGAATCAAGGAAGTAGGTTCCTCATTCACTTATTCATCATCAACATCAACAACAAGTGTTGGAGGCACTTCTTCCTCATTCACCAGCTTTCCCCCTTTCACCAGCCTCCTCATTTTCTTCTCGTCTTTATTTTTCTTCAGAACACATTCAAAAGCTTCCTTCTTTTGCGGCCTAGGAGTGGGTCCTTTAGGAGTGGGCTCTTTGGGAACTGCCTTCCTATTCCTAGCTGTAAAGAAGCTTGCTACAGATATATTGTCAGTCTTCTTCACTGTTGTTTCTCTTCCTCAGAAAGAGATCTCATCTCAGAAAAGACGATGTTTAACAGCTCAGTATTAAAGTGAGGAGAGTGAGCAGGATCAGTACTGACTTGGGGATCTTTCGAAGAGCAGGGAGTATCATCCTAAGTAGGAGCAGAGTGATAAGTTCCCTCATGTGTTTCCCTACTAGTACTATCATGTGCCAGATGTTCAAGTGGCACCAGTTCCCTACCCTTTTCCTTATGACCTTCACCTTCCTCCTGAGATCCAATAGTCTCATTAACACCCTCAGAACCACCAACCAAACCTCCCTCTGTAGTAATTAACAACATGTTCTCAATGTCTTCTTATTCATTTACCCCCAAAGTAGAGTCAGAGGGTACAAGAGGATTATTACCTATAGGGTTGGCAATATTCAAATCGAAGCTTGAAATAGGCGCTACTGATGCGTCACTACAACGAACCATATCATGTTGGGCTTCATCACTCTCCCCATCCTTTTGACTAGAAACTTATTGACCTTCATCACTATCTACTGTTACACCTTCTGCCATTTTTTCTGGCGAAGCAGAAAGAGAGGTCTCAGCAATGAATCGTTTGGGATTCTGAGTCTTGCGACTGTGGTGAGAACCAGAACTCGATTGGGTTGGAGAGGAAGTAGTGGGTAGTTGTTGGTCTGGTATGGGGTTTGGACTGGGTGATAGAGTAGACTCCGATTCTCGTTCCTATTCTTCATGAGATGAGGACACAGTGAGGACTACACTAAAGACGTTTGAAATTTTTGGATTTTGAGACAAAGTGAAGATTTATAGTGAGGACATGAGAAGAAAAGTATTTTCTTTGAGAGAGAAAATGGAAATTTTGGCTTTGATGTGGATAGTGAGGAAAGAGACTAACTTTTGGGGTTATTTAGGGGAAGTGAGAGACATGTTATAAATGGGTACGAATCACCGGGTAGACGGGTCATTTAGCAACATGTGTGATATTTGAGTTTTAAGAGATAAGAGAGAGAGAGAGAGAGAGAGAGAGAGAGAGAGAGAGAGAGAGAGAGATTGAAACTTTTAATGATGTGGTACTTTTATAGCCGTTTAAAAATGTGCATGAGAATACAAAGGAACTACTAACCTGTGTCAAGAGAACTAGGTTCCCTGACTTAGTTTTGTAAATGTAAGCCTCATCCCTTTACCAAGATGCAACATCATTAGCTACTTGTTTGCTTTATATTTGCCATGTATGTCTACCTGTAACAGTATAGAGATGAGTTAGAACTTGCCAAAAAATACTTTTTAATTGTTTTACATGTTCATTCTTTCATAGTCAATCATTGAGGGACCTGGTGCTCAGTCCAATTTTATCAACCCCAATGCCAATCGATTCTTTTCAAAGTGCGGGGGGTTCCATCATCATCAAGAGGTAAGTGATTTCTTCTAGTTGTGAGTTAAATACAAGGTTTATACATGGATTAAGACATGAAAATTTGTAGAAATTTAGAATTTTATAAAAAACCCTAAAAATTGGTATTTTTGAATTTTGACCACGAATTTGGGCATGAAATTGGGAATAAATTATATATTTGAGTTTATGGTGATATGGGTAAGGTTTATCTTCGAAAATGTTTGGAATCCGGGCAGGTAGGCCTGAGAGTGATTTTATCGACTTTTCAAGCGGAGTTAAGGATTGTTATAAATTAGATTATAATAAGTATTAGAGTGTGTATTTATGATTTTGCACGTTTATTGACTAGTTTTGGAGCGTTGGGCATCGGTTTGAGTTGTTGGAAGGGCTTGGGGGCCGGTATTAGAACTTCGGAGCGAGGTAAGTCTCTTTTCTATCCTTGTAAGAGGGAATTTACCCCATAGGTGAACTTAATTAATATGTGTTGTTAATTTGTGGGGGCTACGTATGCACAAAGTGACGAGAGTTCATACGTAGCTACTATTCCTGTTTATGTCCAGGTAGTTTTAGGTTTACATCATGCTTTGTGGATACTGTTATTTGATTATATTTGTTAATTGTATCAAATGAAACTAAGTCGGGGATTTTAAGGATTTAAAAGCTTCAAGTTGAATTGTCTTTATTTTGAAAATAATAAAGAAAGAGTTATGAGTTATTTATAATTTATATTTGACCGTGTCGCATGTATGATTCGCGAGCGTGGTAATAGATGCCAAGAA
Source organism: Nicotiana tomentosiformis (assembly GCF_000390325.3). Lineage (NCBI taxonomy): Eukaryota > Viridiplantae > Streptophyta > Magnoliopsida > Solanales > Solanaceae > Nicotiana > Nicotiana tomentosiformis. The sequence continues at coordinate 94,976,546 of NC_090823.1, forward strand.
AGAGTTATGAGTTATTGATAATTTATATTAGGCTGTGTCGCATGTATGATTCGCGAGCGTGGTAATAGATGCATCTATGGTTCGTGCCGTTCGACCCTCGGCAGTACACAATTTACATTTATGTTGAATCGGGCCGAACGTCCTCGGTGAAATTTTGTGTGTGATAATAGAACTGGAAGTTTCTTTTATAATTGGTATAAATTCATTATTTGAAAGATTATTTGTTTAAAATGAAGGAAGTGATTTGGGTCCTTAAATAGGGTGATGAATTGTTCAGTTATTTCTTGATCTGAGTTTTTATTGATATATATATCATGCTTAATTAGAGTTTCATATTATCATATTGTTGGCCCTTAGTAAGTGTCGAATTCGACCCTTCGTCATTACTTCTTCGAGGTTAGGTGGGATACTTACTGGGTATGCGTTGATTTACGTATTCATGCTACACGTGCTGTCCATTTTTTGTGCAGGTTCATATACGTCTAGTGGCCTTGTGGGCGCAGAGGCGCGATTATTACGGGGATTTATGTGAGCTACATTCCATGTTACGAGTCCACAACCAGCAGAGTCTCCTTCAGAGTATTTATATTTTCCTGTCCAACTTGCATTCCGGACAGATGTTGTATTTTATTTTGTGTTCCTAGTTGATACTCATGCACTTGTGACACCGGGTCTTGGGCGAATTATGAATTTTACTGTATTGGAATTTTTAAAGATATTATTATTTATTTTGAAAACTCCATCCTTTACTATTTAATTGAAGGAAATATGATTTTAGAAATATTAAAAATGATAACCAAATTAAGTATTTATTTTTTGCTTGCCTGACAACGGTGTCCGGCGCCATCATGAACTTTAATAGATTTTGGGTCGTGACATTACACTTCCCTCTTTAATCAATAAATTATTTTGTTTTTGATAAAGGAAAATATTAATTAATTTATCACAATAAAATCACTGGTGCCAGAAGAAAGAGATGTTTTACTTAACCTTTACTTGTTTCTGGTGTATTGGCAATGTATGTGTAAAAGTTTTGACATGTGACTAGAGTTGGTTTATTTCGCCTCTGTCTCTAACTCTCAAGTTGTTTCCTTGTTGCATTCTCATCAACTTTGAGATTTTGCATCTTATCTTCCCTGGAATATCAGTTTATACTTTTTGTCTTGGGCTTCTTAATGGGTTTGATAATGTGGGATCTACCTCCCCAGACCCTACGGTGTGGGATAATACTGGGTATGTTGTGGTTGTATTTGTATCCAAGAAAACAAAGATAGACTAGGGGTTGTTATGTATCTAATTTCTTAAATATTTACCTTCTCACATACTGTTATATATTCTTACCCGTTGTTGGGCTAAAGTAATTTAATTTTTTTTTATGTATGATGAATCAAGCGCCAGCTCTTAAGAAAAAAGTTTTGAATCCAAAAAAAGAATATAGGTTTTGATTTCCAATACCGATCAAGTGCTGAGTTAGCCAAAGAAATTCAGATTAAGAGAGAAAATCTTGCTAATGATTGCAAGGACAAAGCTGTGAAAGAGCAGGCATTACTTGGAGTTAAAAGGAAAAATCATATACCTCCAACATCAGAAGGACAAAGTAGATAGAGGTTAACTCAATCCGATTAGTCAGTTCAAAAGTTAGGAAGGAGTAAATTACCTATGTACAAATCAATTCAATCGCCTTCAAGGGAAGATCTGAACACTTCACATAATATTGCAAGAAAAGGACAAAGTAAACAAAGGTTAATTCAATTGGAGGAGCCCATTCAAAAACAAGGAATGAGTAAATTACCTATGCACATATCCATGCTCCAATCATCTTCAAAGGTAGATCGTAACATTTCCCGTATGATTGGAAGAACACAAGGTGAAAGAGAGAAACAACTTGATATCCAGGAGCTACAGAATTGCCAAAAGGTAAAGACAAACTCCGTCCTACCATCGACGAGTCTTAATCAATTTATTGAAAAATATGGGATACACGTTGGTGGTGAAAAACATCCTCATAATCACGCAGTAAATGAAATCAGATTTACGTCATCCTCTTTTATTGATGAGCATGAAATAGAATTGGTTAATTTTGCTGCACAAGAAGAAGTTGGTGATGATGAGTTTGTCGGAGACGAGGATATGAACATCGATTGTGCTATAGGTGTTATGTATTAAACCTTGTAATTATTTTTCATATTGCAATTTTTTTCTTATGTCTTGGCTGTTATATCAATCTAGGGACATCAGAGAAGAAAAGAGTTCGAGGAAAAACAACATGTAAGAATATTCATGCAAGAAGTTTTGAAGAAAGAGAGGAGGTGACATTTGACAAAGGACAAGCAATGGGACCAACTGACAAGAGAATGTCTGATTTGACCAACTTTATACGAACAATTGTAAGAAATCCTAGATTTATCCCCTTGGTGCATACTAGTTGGCATGCTGTGTCAAAGAATATTAAGCAACGAATGTGGGAATATGTCAACGTAAGAATAATTAATTTTTCAATTGTATTATTATGTATGTTTCCTACTAAGTGAAGATAAATATACGTTATTTTGCATAGTCCAAGTTCATAATTCCATCAGAAGGAGAGAAGTCGGTAATGGCTGGTCTTCGTGGTGCTTGGAGGCGGCACAAGAGAAGTATTAAGATGAAATATTTCAATAGGAATGCTACTGATGAAGATATGCTACAAAATCGTCCGAATGAGATACCAGAAGTTCAATTCCGCCAATTGATTAAGTATTGGAAGGACTTAGATGTCCAAGTAAGATTAAACTGTGCATTTCTACTCTGTTGCATTATATCTTTTTTACTTTTTGATTTATTAATTAATATACTTCTTTTGGTGTTAGGCTATGAGCGAGTTAAATTTTGAAAATCGAAAAAAATAAAAGTGGAGGCATCGAATGGGACCTATTAATTTCGCAAGAGTACGCGTGGCATTGGTAATATTTAGTCAACACTTTGTAAAAAATCTGACTTCCATTTCTTTTTGTACTTTATCGTAACACATTGATGTTTGTTTTTTACTTTCTTTGATGTAATTTGTAGCGCGCAACCAAAGAGAACAACGAGGAACCATCAAAGTCTGAAATGTTTATTACAACCCGTACAAAGAAAGGGAAGGAAGTTTATACGGATACTCAAGTTGCAATAGTAATTCGTGTTGCAAGTTAAGATCTTGTTATTATATTTTTTCTCTCATTAACTGAATGTGTTTCTTGTAATGTTTCAGCTTTATTCTTTAAAAAATATTTACAATGTTACAAAAACTGAAAAATTATTGTGAAATAATGAATAGTGACAAGTTGACGAAATTTGGCAACAGAATAAGGGGGTACTTGGGAACAAAAATTAGTTCTGTTTGTGTGAAACTTCATATTAAAATGGTTACTATTCTTGTCGCTGAAAAATCTATTGATACTCTTGGCCAAATTTTGAGGTTCATTAAACTTTTTGAATTTTTTTTTAATTGTTCGTGTTATTCATTTCCATCTTAAGGTCAAGAGTTGAAGTAAAATAGTGGAAATGTAACAAACTAATTGTCAAAACAAATGAAGTAACAAAGTTTTTGGACTTGTGATTCTAACAGTTAGCAAATAGAGTTCTTAGGGGTTGTCTATCCCTTGTTAGTTCTAGACAGTTAACTCTAAGAATAAGATCTTGCTCGTATTGTTTTAGTGTTTGGGGCGGGGCGGAATATTTCATTTATTATTGAGTAGCCTATAGAAGACTATTTTTTTTCCTTTTCTTTTATGGTGCTTGACTCGCTTCCTGAATTTCTAATTTCTGCCACATCCAACATTCTTAGATGATTGCTACAGCGCGATATGGTATTTAATGCAAATAGTTTACAAGAAGTAAATTTAGCGGCAACACTCAGATGCATAATGGCAAATTTTGTAGTGAGATGTTGTCACGCCCCGAATGTTCCCACCTTCGCACCGTGATGGCGCCTAACATTTCACTTGTTGGCAAGCTAACGTTAGAATAATATTATCTATTTTAAAAATAATTTTTAAATTTATTAATAATCAAAGAACAAATGCAGAAGTAAAGTCTGAAATGTAGTGAATAATCTATAAAAATAACGGTGTCTAAATACCATCCCAGAATTGGTGTCACACGTGCACGAGCTTCTATAATAATACAGATAAAGGTCAGAATAAAATAAAGCTATCTGAAAATAAACACACAGCTAAAGTAAAATAGACGGGGACTTCAGAACTGCGGACGCCATGCAGTTATACCTCAAGTCTCCTCCGAGTAGCTGAAATCCGAGCAAGTCTATGGTACACCGCTGGGACCAACTCCAAAATCTGCACAAGAAGTGCAGAGTATAGTATCAGTACAACCGACCCCATGTACTGGTAAGTGCTGAGCCTAACCTCGACGAAGTAGTGACGAGGCTAAGGCGGGTCACTTACATTACCTGTACGCAATATTAGTAACAACAACAATAATAAAAATAAATCAGGTAAATCATTTATAATAATTGAAGCCAACTCAACAGTTATAACCAATTGTCATTTTCATTAATTCTGTTGCAGTGTGCAACTCGCTCTCACAATATATTCACATTCAATTCTGTTGCAGCGTGCAACCCGCTCTCACAATATATTCACATTCGGTTCTGTTGCGGCGTGCAACCCGCTCCTCCAATATATTTAGTTTAATCAGGTCTGTTGCGGCGTGCAATCCGATCCACCAATATATATATATATATATATATATATATATATATATATGTATGTCGACTTTTAAATAAGTCTATTGCGGCGTGCAACCCAATCCTCCAATATGGACTTTTAATAAGTCTGTTTGCGGCGTGCAACCCGATCCTCCAATATATTCATTATAATCAATTCTGTTGCGGCGTGCAACCCGCTCCTCCAACATATTCATTTACCCATTCTTATAGAAGAAATTTTCCAAATAAATGCAACAATTGATATAAAATTATAAGACAATAAGCATACAATAATTATGATTTAATTATGAAATAAACAATGATAAATAGTAAATTATTATGAAAATCAGGGAGAAAATAGGCAGTTTAATATTTAATATGCTAAATGTCAATAACAATTAAAACACATAATTCAAATAACATGTAACAATTAATGCAGGAATTCAAGAATTAATATTTGACAAAGCATAGGAGAGAAACAATTATTATAATAATTAATTTATTATTTTAAAATAATTTATGATTTTTCAAGTAAGCAGGCAAATAATTAATTTGATGACGTATAGACACTCGTCACCTTGCCTATACGTCGTTCACATGCATTTCACATAACAAATAATTTAAGGGTTCTATTCCTTCAAGTCAAGGTTAACCACGACACTTACCTCGCTTTGTAAATTCCAATCAATTTCTCGACCACAACTTTTCCTTTTAAATTTGTCTCCAAAAGCTTCAAATCTATTCACAAATAATTCGATATACTCAATACGAATCATAGGAATTAATTCCATATGAATTTATAAATTTTCTGGATAAAAATGCAAAATTTATTAAAATATTCGGCAGTAGGACCCACATCTCAAATTCCGGAAAAATTTACGAAATCCGAACACCCAGTCCGAGACGAGTCCAACCATATAAAAATTATCCAATTCCGATGTCAAATGGACCTTCAAATCTTAAATTTTTGTTTTTGAAAGATTTTATAAAAATCTAATTTTTCTTCTATAAATTCACGGATTCATGATATAAATGAGTATGAAATCATAAAATATAATCAATATAGGATAAGGAACACTTACCCCAATATTTTTCCGTGAAAATCGCCCAAAAATCGCCTTACCCGAGCTCAAAAATGAAAAAGAGTTGAAAATGGGTCGAAACCCCATTTCCAGAACATAAGATCTGTTTCTGGGATTTTTACCCTTCGCGAATGCGGTCAATACCTCGTGTTCGCGAAGCACAAATTTGTGCTGTCCAATTTTACTCTTCGCGAACGCGAAGCTTGCCTGGCTTGGCCTTCGCGAACGCGAAGGCAATTGTCCTGGCCAGCCCCTTTCCCTTCGCGAACGCGAGGCTTCGATCACGAACGCGAAGCTTCGCACCTCAAGCCTTCGCAAACGCGTTCTCTCTGTCGCGAACGCGAAGCATAAAATGTGTCAGCCCCAATTTGCTCTTCGTGAACGCGAAGAAGGAAACCAGAAATAGGTTTCTGTAGTTTTCTCAAGTCCAAAAATGATCCGTTAACCACCCGAAACCAATCCGAGCCCTCGGGGCTCCAAACCAAATATGCACCCAAGTCCTAAAACATCATACAAACTTGCTCGCGCGATCAAATCGCTAAAATAACACCAAGAACTACGAATCGGACACCAATTCAAAGGAAATTTTCAAGAAAACTTTAAAACTTATATTTTTACAACCGGACGTCCGAATCACGTCAAATCAACTCCGATTCTCACCAAATTAGGAAGACAAGTCATAAATATTATAGTGGACCTATACCAGACTCCGGAATCAAAATACGGACCCGAGGTCAATAAATCCAACATCGGTAATTTCTTAAAAATTATTAAGCTTTCAAGCTTTTAATTTTTCATCAAAATTCCATATCTCGGGCTAGGGACCTCGGAATTCGATTCCGGGCATACGCCCAAGTCCCAAATCACGATACAGACCTTTCAAAATATTCAAAACACTGATCTGGGTCCGTTTGGTCAAAATGTTAACCAAAGTCAACTTAGTTGAGTTTTAAGGCTCTATTTCACATTTTAATCCATTTTTCACATAAAAACATTTCGAAAAATTGTACGGATTGTGCACGCAAGTCGGGGAATGGTAAATGGTACTTTTTGAGGTCTTAAAATATAGAATTATTTATTAAATTTAAAGATGACATTTTGGTTCATCACATTCTCCACCTCTAAAACAAATATTCGTCCTCGAACGGAGTTAGAAAACAAATACCTGAGCTGGTGAATAAGTGTGGATATTTACTCTGCATGTCCGACTCAGACTCCCAGGTTGATGCCTCTACCGGCTGACCTCTCCATTACACCTGAACTGAAGGATAACTCTTAGACCTCAACTGTCGGACCTATCGGGCTAGAATAGCCACCGACTCCTCCTCGTAAGTCAAATCTTTGTCCAATTGGACTGAGCTGAAATCTAACACATGGGACGGATCACCATGATATTTTTGTAGCATAGACACATGGAACACCGGATGAACCGCTGATAAACTAGGTAGTAATGCAAGCCTGTAGGCTACTTCACCCGCCATTTCAAGAATTTCAAAGGGTCCGATATACCTAGGGCTCAACTTGCCCTTCTTTCCGAACCGCATTACCCCTTTCATAGGTGAAACCCGGAGCAATATTCTTTCTCCAACCATGAATGCAATATGACGAACTTTACAGTCGGCATAACTCTTTTGCCTAGACTAAGGTGTGCGAAGTCGATCCTGAATAATCTTGACCTTATTCAAGGCATCCTATACCAAATCGGTACCCAACAACCGAGCCTCTCCCGGTTCAAACCATACAACTAGCGATCGGCATCGCCTTCCATATAATGCCTCATATGGAGCCATCTGAATGCTTGACTGGTAGCTATTATTATAAGCAAACTCCGCAAGTGGCAAGAAATGATCCCATGAACGTTCAAAGTCTATAACACAAGCGCGAAGCATATCTTCCAATATCTGAATAGTGTGCTCTGACTGTCCGTCTGTCTGTGGATGAAATGATGTACTTAACTCTACCCGCATGCCTAACTTACGATGTACAGCCCTCCAGAAATGTGAGGTAAACTACGTACCTCGATCTGAAATAATAGACACGGGCACATCGTGAAGGCGGACAATCTCACGAATGTAAATTTCAGCTAACCTCTCTGAAGAATAGGTAACTGCCACTGGAATGAAATGTGCTGACTTGGTCAACCTGTCCACAATGACCCAAACTGCGTCAAATTTTCTCTGAGTCCGTGGAAGCCCAACAACAAAATCCATAGTGATACGCTCCCACTTCCACTCAGGAATTTCTAACTTCTGAAGCAAACCACCAGTCTCTGATGCTCGTACATAACTTACTGACAATTCAGACACCGAGCTACATATGTAACTATATCCTTTTTCATTCTCATCCACCAATAATGTTGCCGCATATCTTGATACATTTTGGCGGAACCTGGATAAATAGAATACCTGGAACTGTGTGCTTCTTCAAGTATTAATTCACGAAGCCCATCCACATTAGGCACACAAATATGACACTGCATTTGTAGAACCCCATCTTCCCCCCACAGCAATCTGTTTGGAATCACTGTGCCGTACTGTTTCCTTAAGGACAAGTAAATGAGGATTATCATACTGCCTCTCTCTGATGCCCTCATATAAAGAAGACCGAACGACTGTGCAAACTAGAACCCGACTGGATTCTGAAACATCTAACCTCACGAACTGATTAGCCAAAGTCTAAACATCTGCAGCTAATGGCCTCTCACCAACCGGAATATATGCAAGACTGCCCATACTCACAGCTTTTCTACTCAAAGCATCTGCCACCACATTGGCCTTTCCGGGGTGATACAAAATGGTGATATCATAGTCTTTCAACAACTCCACCCATCTTCTCTGCCTCAAATTAAGATCCTTTTGTTTGAACAGATACTGAAGGCTACGATGATCAGTAAATACCTCGCACGAGACACCGTAGAGGTAATGCCTCCAAATCTTCAGCGCATGAACAATGGCTGCCAATTCTAAGTCATGAATAAGATAATTCTTCTCGTGAACTTTCAACTGCCGTGACGCATATGTAATTACCTTGCCATCTTGCATTAATACTGCACCAAGCCCAATATGAGATGCGTCACAATATACCGTATACGATCCTGAACCTGTGGGTGATACCAACACTGGCGCCGTAGTCAAAGCAGTCTTGAGTTTCTGAAAGCTCAACTCACACTCGTCTGACCATCTGAATAAGACACCTTTTTGGGTCAATCTGGTCAATGGGCTTGCTATAGATGAAAACCCCTCTACGAACCGACGATAATAACCTGCTAAACCCAAGAAACTCCGGAACTCTTTAACTGAAGTAGGTCTAGGCCAATTCTGAACAGCCTCAATCTTCTTAGGATCCACCTTTATGCCTTCTGCCAATACAACATGCCCCAAAAAGGCAACTGAGTCTAACCAAAACTCATATTTTGAAAACTTGGCATACAACTGATTATTCTTCAAGTTGTGAAGCACACTTCGAAGATGTTTCTCATGTTCCCCTCGACTGCTGGATTAAATCAAGATATCATCAATGAATGCAACCACAAAAAAATCCAAATAAGGCTTGAACACCTGATTCATCAAATCCATAAATGCTGCTGGGGCATTTGTCAACCCAAATGACATCACTAGGAATTCGTAATGCCCACACCGAGTTTGAAAAGCTGTTTTAGGGACATCAGATGCCCTAATCTTCAACTGATGGTAACCCGACCTCAAATCGATCTTTAAAAATACCTTGGCACGCTGAAACTGATCAAATAAGTCATCAATTCTTGGCAGCGGATATTTGTTTTTGATAGTAGACTTGTTTAACTGCCAATAGTCTATACACATCCGCATTGAGCCATCTTTATTCTTTACAAATAATACTGATGCACCCCAGGGCGAGACACTGGGTCTAATGAATCCCTGATCAAGGAAGTCTTGTAACTGCTCTTTTAATTCTTTCAAATCTGGCGGAGCCATACGGTATGGTGGAATAGAAATGGGCTGAGTGCCTTGAGCCAAATCAATACAGAAGTCAATATCTCTGTCGGGTGGCATCCCCGACAAATCTGCAGGAAATACTTTTGGAAATTCACGAACAACTGGTACTGAGTCTATAGAAGGGACATCCGCACTGGGATCGCAAATATAAGCCAAATAGGCTAGACACCCTTTCTCTACCATACGCCGAGCTTTCATATAAGAAATAACCCTGCTGGCAGAATGGCCAGGAGTTCCTTTCCACTCTAACCAAGGTAACCCCGGCATAGCTAGGGTCACTGTCTTGGCATGACAATCCAATATAGCATGATAAGGGGACAACCAATCCATACCCAAGATGACATCAAAATCTACCATATCAAGAAGTAGAAGGTCCACACTAGTCTCAAGATTACCAATAGTAACCACACACGAACGATAGACATGATCTACTACAACAGAGTCTCCCACCGGTGTAGATACACAAACAGAAGCACTCAGAGAATCACAAGGCACAACCAAATATGAGGCAAAATAGGAGGACACATAGGAATAAGTAGATCTTGGATCAAATAGAACTGAAGCATCTCTATGGAAAACTGGAATAATACCTGTGATCACAACATCAAATGACTCGGCCTCAGGCCTAGCTAGAAAAGCATAAAATCGGGGCTAGGCCCCACCACTCTGAATTGCATCCCTGGGACGACCTCTAACTGGCTGGCCTCCACCTTTAACGGTCTGACCCCCACCTTTAATGGCCTGACCTCCACCTCTAGCTGCCTGACCCCTACCTCTAGCTGGCTAAGCAGGCAGTAAAGCAACCGGTGCCGGTATGATCGTATGAGAATCTTGCCGAGATCTATTACTCGCCAATCTAGGGCAATACCTCCTAATGTGACCAATGTTCCCACACTCATAACACCCATTCTGATGCCGTGGCTGCTGAAGCTTAAGCAGACCCAAATGGGCCGGATAACTGCTGTAGTAACTCTGGACTGGTGGTGCACTGATAGGAGCAGAATGTGCACTGAATGCTGACTGCCCTGAGTAAGGCATAATAGGACTGTGACTCCCTGAAGCACCGAGAGATACATGAAGTGCTGAATGAAACGGTTTGGGAGGATGACCCCTACCAAAATTACCTCTACCTCCAGACGAGGCACCACTGAAACCACCGAACTGACGAGGCCTCTTATCGGACCTCTGCCCTCTCCTGCAAGAACCATCTCGATCCTCCTTGCGACATTAGCAGCCGCCTGAAAAGAAATCTCACTTCCGGTCTCCTTGGCCATCTGAAGTCTGATAGGGTGAGTGAGTCCCTGAATAAACCTCCTCACTCTCTCTCCCTCCGTAGGTAGTAAAAGGAGAGCATGACGGACCAAATTCACAAAACGGGACTCATACTGAGTAACAGTCATACTGCCCTACTGTAGACGCTCAAATTTCTTGCGGAATTCCTCCCTCAGTGTGATAGGAAGGAACTTCTCCAGAAATAGCTGAGAGAACTGCTCCCAGGTAAGTGCAGGCGATCCAACTGGTCTGGTCAATGTATAATCTCTCCACCATCTCTTGGCGGAACCCGTTATCTGAAATACAGCAAAATCAACCCCATTGGTCTCAACTATACCCATGTTCTGCATCACCTCGTGGCAGCGTTCAAGATAATCCTGTGGGTCCTCAGAAGGTGTACCATTGAAGTGAACTGGAAAGAGCTTGGAAAACTTATCCAGTCTCAATAAGGCCTCAAAAGACATGGCGGGCCTATCACCGATCTATGCCGCAACAACTGGCTGAACTACCCCAATTGGTGGGGCAGCTGGAGCCTGATTCTGGGGAGCCATCTGCTCTGGAGCAGGAGTAGTGAGAGTTTGTGCTCCTCCCCCAGCCTGTGAGACGGCTGGTACCACTGAAAATGTACCATTCTGGGCGACGCCCTCCATAAGACTTACCAAAAGGACTAGAGCGTCCTGAAGTACTGGAGTGGCTATGAATCCTTCCAGGACCTGAACTAGTCCAACTGGTACATTCTGAACTGGAACCTCCTCCTGAAGGTCCACCTGAGGTTCTTCAACAGGTGCAGCTACTTGAGCTCTGGACTGAGCTCTACCTCGGCCTCTAGCACGACCTCTGCCTCGACCTCTACCCCTGGCTATAGTTGCCACCGGGGGTTCTGGTCCCTGACCATCGGTAGAGGTATTACGTGTTCTCACCATCTACGAGAGAATAAGAGTAGAATGGTTCAATCATCGATGATAGAATAAAATCGCACGACAGAATAAGAAAGAAGTGATATTGTTCCCAAACTTCATAGCCTCTGAGAGATAAATACAGACGTCTCTGTACCGATACTTCAGACTCTATTAAGCTTGCTCGTGACTTGTGAGACCTATGTAACCTAGTGCTCTGATACCAACTGTCACGACCCGAATGTTCCCAGCTTCGGACCGTGATGGCGCCTAACATTTCACTTGCTAGGCAAGCCAACGTTAGAATAATATTATCTATTTTGAAAATAATTTATAAATTTATTAATAATCAAAGAAAAAATGCGGAAGTAAAATCTGAAATGTAGTGAATAATCCATAAAAACAACGGTGTCTAAATAACATCCCAGAATTAGTGTCAAAAGTGCACGAGCTTCTAGAATAATACAAATAAAGGTCTGAATAAAATAAAGTTGTCTGGAAATAAACACACAGTTAAAGTAAAATAGACGGGAACTTCAGAACTGCGGACGCCATGCAGTTATACCTCAAGTCTCCTCCGAGTAGCTAAAATCCGAGCAAGTCTATGGTACACCGCTGGGACCAACTCCAAAATCTGCACAAGAAGTGCAGAGTATAATATCAGTACAACCGACCCCATGTACTGGTAAGTGCTGAGCCTAACCTCGACGAAGTAATGACGAGGCTAAGGTGGGTCACTTACATTACATGTACGCAATATTAGTAACAACAACAATAATAGAAATAAATCAGGTAACTCATTTATAATAATTGAAGCCAACTCAACATTTATAACCAATTATCATTTTCATCAATTCTGTTGCAGCGTGCAACCCGCTCTCACAATATATTCGCATTCAATTCTGTTGCAGCGTGCAACCCGCTCTCACAATATATTCACATTCGGTTCTGTTGCGGCGTGCAACCCGCTCCTCCAATATATTCATTTTAATTAGGTCTGTTGCGGCGTGCAACCCGATCCACCAATATATATATATATATGTATGTCAACTTTTAAATAAGTCTGTTGCGTCGTGCAACCCGATCCTCCAATATGGACTTTTAATAAGTCTGTTGCGGCGTGCAACCCGGTCCTCCAAAAATGATCTGTTAACCACCCGAAACCAACCCGGGCGCCTCGGGCTCCAAACCAAACATGCACCTAAGTCTTAAAACATCATACGAACTTGCTTGCGCGATCAAATCGCCAAAATAACACCAAGAATTACGAATCGGACACCAATTCAAAGGAAATTTTTAAGAAAATTTTAAAACTTATATTTTTACATCTGGACGTCCGAATCACGTTAAATCAACTCCGATTCTCACCAAATTCGGCAGACAAGTCATAAATATTATAGTGGACCTATACCAGGCTCCGAAACTAAAATATGGACCTTAGGTCAATAAATCCAACATCAGAAATTTCTTAGAAATCATTAAGCTTTCAAACTTTTAATGTTTCATCAAAATTTCATATCTCGGGCTAGGGACTTTGAAATTCGATTTCGGGCATACACCCAAGTCTCAAATCACGATACGGACCTATCGGAATAGTTAAAATACTGATCTGGGTCTGTTTGCTCAAAATGTTGCCCAAAGTCAACTTAGTTGAGTTTTAAGGCTCTATTTCACATTTTAATCTATTTTTCACATAAAAAATTTTTGAAAAATTGTACGGACTGCGCACACAAGTCGAGGAATGATAAATTGTACTTTTTAAGGTCTTAGAATATAGAATTACTTATTAAATTTAAAGATGATATTTTGGGTCATCACAGATGTGAGAATCGAGTTTAAATCAAACAGATTGAAACATGACTGAGTGAAACAAGTGTAAGTGTTTCAGGTTTCTAGGCATTTAGCTGTTTTTCACTAATTTGCATAGTTTTGAGTATGCTTGTAGAGGGATCATTATCAAACTTATTTTTTTATTTATTTAATAACTCCTCTTTGTTTTATTTATATAACAATGTTTATTCTAGTAGTGGAATAATTTCTCCTTTAACGATGTTTTTAGTAAGTTTTAAATATTTTTTACTATAAACTTGTAGAGGAACAGGTTTATGAGCTTGCTGAAGCTTTTCCTCTATAAAAATGTAGTTGTTGCAAGATCACTGAAGGAATACAACAAGCTCATAACCCTTTTCCTCTACGAACCTTCTGTGGTCATTATTTCCTTTTGTTCATTGTTATTTTGTTGTGTGTTTCTTCTGTTCGATTGAAGGAATTTTCACATAAAGAACATTAATCTAACCTGACTTGTTGAAATTTATTGTAGTGTTCATTCTATCTTGACTTGTAAGTGATGTTCAGTAATATATTTCTTCAAAATTATCAAAGTTCTAGAGAAACACCAGATGATGCATTTAGCGTTGTATTTAGAAAGGAGCAACCTGGTCGGATTAGATGCTATGGTAGATCGGTCACGATAAGCTCTCTGAAAAAAGATAAGGAAATCAACAAGCCTAAACAAAAGCATGCTAATGAAATGATTTCTCTGAAGGAAGAAATGAAGAAAATGATGACAGAAGAAATGCGAAACGTTTTTATTCAGTTGGTATAAAATAACCCTGGACTGGATATTCATGATATACAAGGGAGTGCCAGATCTAATCTTCCTTCACCTGTTGATGCAAGTAGTGCACGAGCTATGAGAGGCCAAAATCTACCACATTCTTCTAGTTCAACTCATGCTCCGAGTTTTGAAAAGGTATTTATATTTCATACTCTCGAAAAATACCTCAGGTTAACTTACAAGACTATGCTTTTCTAAATTATTTACCTTTTTTTAGAAGGTAAACTATTTGCTTTTGATGGTTGTGTTAAACAATAACATGGTTGTGTTATATATAATGTTTTGAACCTATAATCTGTAAAAAGATTAAATCTTTTACTCGCTTTTAGCTACTTGATTTGCTTTTTTGTATTTTCAAATCATGGAATTAATCATGTACTTTAACTTGTTTTCTATATATGTTTTTTTTCTCCCATTTATTGGTATGTAGAGTCAGATTGTTGGTATATATATGCTAATAGTACAAAGAGGTGAAGAGGAGTATAAAAAGTTGTATGAAATGGCTTGATATTTTAAATTGAATATCGAAAAGCTACTTGAATTTGATGCATGCACCTCTTCTTGTACAAAAATTTGCTTATCTGTAGTCGTTTTGGAGCAAATTGTCATAGATTAAAACATTAGGACTGCTTTCATTGAGGATCAGTCAATTTTATTATCTTATGGATAATTAGTGTTATCAAAGGTGAAAAGCGCAGATAAGCTCTAAGGTCTGTTAGAGAAAATTTATCATTTAGCTGAAGAAGAATTAAGGCTACATGAAGATGGTATGTTGTGAATCCTGTGATAGGATTCATGCACATAACATTTCTTTGTGGTTGTCAATAGCCTTTCCACATTTTCAACATCCGATTCTCGAATCATTCTTGGATTCCTCTAGTTGGGCTAGAAGCTTTGTGCGAGATATGGCTTCCACGTAGAAGGATAAAAAGAAGTATTTTTAGTAACTACATTTGGCAGTGGTAAGATGACTTTGCCTAATATGATAATGGAGATTTTTTATTGGAAACCTAACATCAGTTGTTATAATATTTTTCAATACAGAGAACTTCTTGATCACACATTTTCTGTGTGTCTGTGTGTTCTGAAGGTACTATTAGATCTACTTAAACTAGAGTCCAGATTACTGTCAAATTTTCTCAATGCATTTTAATTAGTTTTGATGAATGGTTTCCAGTGGGATAAACTGACAACTTTGACTATTTTATGTGTATACTGTAAGCAGTTTGATTCTTTTTCTCGTGTTATAGATACCTTATTAGTTTGTTGATTGGGTTTGAGACTCTGTTTATGCAAGCTTACGAAGATATTCAATGATTCTTGTCTTTTTCAGACCTACATACTACTATTATGCATATGCTTTCGTATTGACTTTGTGGGTTATCTAGGCAAAGTTCTCTGCATACTATATATAGGTTTTTTTCCTAATTTTTAATTTTATTTTGAATGTGTAGGAAAATGCGGGTGATGCAACTGGAAGTGGTGGCTACAAATCAATTTGACCTATTGAAGTGAACGGAGAAGACTTTTTTGAAGAATTGTGATGTTTATTATTATTGATACTTATACGAATAAATTTTGTTTTGTAGCATTTATTGCTAGTGAACTTGAAGTAGTGCTTTATTAGTATGGGCAATACTACACAAATTATATTTCTTTGTTCAGTCTATTTCAAGTATATGCATTTGACCTATTTTATTGTGTTACTTATTATCTTATTTAATGCTTGAGACCATAATGTATATGCTTGAAACAAATGTGAATATAGAATTTATTGTAGGCAACTAAAATTTCTTAACCACACAATTGTGGCAAATATAAATATTTTAAAAATAATTTTAAAGCGTACACAAAATTGCCACGTTTAGAAAATGTGGCCATAGGGACAGGCAATTTAGCGCTATGATTGATAATTGTTGCTTTAGAAGCCACGCTTTAAAAATGTGGTCTATAAGGAACCAAAGACCACGCTTCAAACATGTAGCTTTATGTCATAAAAAGCGTGGCTATAAGAGAAAATATAAGTGTAGCTTTTTTACCGCATTGACTACACTTTTGAAGCGTGGCTTCTAAGGCGACTCGTAATAAGCGTGGCCATAGGTCAAAGGTTACGGTTCTTTAGATCACCCCCGTAAAAGCGTAGGCTAAAGGCGTAAAGTGTTGCCTTTGATCAAATACTACACTTCTTGACATCTTAGGCCATACTTTTCAGGGGTGGCTGGAGGCCTTAAATGTTGTAGTGCTCTCGTACATGTGCCATTTTGATATGTTTTTGTAAATAAAAATATCTTTTACTCAAGTATTGTTTGAGTCTTCTTATCGTTAGAATATTTATGCAAGTCTTTAATCTTTCATTTTCTTTAAGAATTTTGCGCAAACTTTTTTGCGTCTTATTATATGAACTTTTGGGTGTATTCTCCCCGAAAGCATTTTTGGCTCTGGGCGTCAGCCCTTTTTCGTGAGGGTTTTGATAAATATTTGCGCAAGTTTACTTTTTGCGTCTTTTCATATACGGCTTCGGGTGTATCTTTCTCTAAAGGTATTTTTTTATTCCAGGCATAAATTCTTCCGGAACCAACCGTTTAACGTGAGGATTTTTATAAGAGAGGGCCCTCTTATATTTATGGCGCTCTTGAAGAGGACGTCTTCTGTTCATTACGACACTAGGATTTGAAGTACTTGTTTAACTTTGAAATGAAAATATTAATTCATCGTTCAGACAAGAAACAAGATAAAAACAAAAGGATTTTATTTCATTCCTTCTATTTTCAAAAATTACATAAGCATTTGCTATGCTGAAAAGAAATTGTCATTACTTGTGGCTAACTCATACAACTTGTTTCTACGGGGCTGACCGCAGAATCACCGGTCCCGATGATGTAATTATATTTCTGGTTTTTCATTTCCCGGTCGACGTAAAGATCATTGTTGTCGTATCCTCATATCATTCCCACCAGTGTTCGAATGCGAAGAGTGCGAATTGGAACACGGGAAGTCTTGTATCTTAGAAGATTCCACTAATGCATTGCTAGATAATCCTTAACTTGGTAACACAATTTACTTCCCCTTAGGAACTTATGCTATCGAGCAAAGTACTATCTAACAACCCTCTAGTGGTTTGTGCTTGTGAATGATCGGGTAACCTTTGCTCAATAGCAAACTTAACTTCCTGGTGGGGATATGCTATAAAGAAAAAGATTATCTAACCATCCCCAAGTGGATCTTTGCTTTTGTGCCTTGCTATTAAAGGTCTTATTGCTGCTGTATTCGTAGTATGCTTTCTGATAGGATAATGTTCATCAACAATAATATCTTTTGAGGTGTGCCACATTCCAATTATTGGGCAAGTTTTCTCTATTTTGGTTTTCCAACTCGTATGAACCTTTTCCGGTGATAGCTGAAACCCGGTAGGGGCCTTCCCACATTAGATCTAGCTTCCCCGCGTTGAGCTCCCGGGTGTTGTGAGTTACTTTCCTTAGGATCAAGTCTCCTACTTTGAAATAGTGGAGGTTGAATCTTAGATTATAATACCGCTCTATTCTCTGCTTTTGAGCTACCATTCTTACATGTGCCAAGTTCCTGCGTTCATCGAGCAGTTACAAGTTGACTAGCATTGCTTTGTTGTTTGATTCCTCATCTGTCTGGAATTATCTCAAGGTAGGTTCCCCTACTTCTACCGGGATTAACGTTTATGCACTGTATGTGAGGGAAAAAGTAGTTTCCCATGTGCTCGACTTGGCCGTAGTTCGGTATGCTCATAGAACTCCGGGTAATTCCTCAGCCAGTTTCCTTTGGCAGCTTCCAACATTTTCTTGAGGTTTTGAATAATCACTTTGTTCGTCGACTCCTCTTGACCGTTTGCACTTGGATGATAGGGTGAGGATGTGATCCTCTTTATTTTTAAATCATGGAGGAACTTTGTAATTTTTAAGCCGATAAACCGTGGCCCATTGTCGCATGCTATTTCTTTTGGTATTCCGAACCTGCAAATTATATTTTTCATAAGAAATCCACCTCTTCGCGTTCTCCGATTTTTTGATAAGGGCTTGCTTCCACCCACTTAGAAAAATAGTCAGTCAAAATTAAAAGAAATCTTACCTTTCAGGGAGATGGTGGTAGTGGTCCGACGATGTCCATCCTCCATTTCATCAACGGCCAAGGAGATATAACCAAATGTAAGGGTTCTGTCGGTTGATGCACTAGTGGCGCACAACGTTGACACTTATCACATTTTCGTACGAAGTCCTTGGCATATTATTCCACGCGGGGCCACTAATATCCTGCTCTTACTAACTTTAGCACTAAGGAATCTGTGCCTGAGTGGTTGCCACATATCCCTTCATGAACCTCTCTCATGACATAGTTAGCTTCGGACGCTCCTAAGCATCTGGCCAGTGGGCCTTGAAAAGATTTTTTATACAATTGGCCTCCCTTGGAGCTATATCACGCTGCTTTGGTGCGCAGTGCCTGGGATATTTTGGGGTCTTCAGGTAGTTTTCCATGTTCGAGATAATCGATAATTTCATTCCTCCAGTTCCAGACCAGATTATTTGAATTCACCTCATAGTAAGCATCTGTATCTAGGACTGAGTTCATCAATTGTACTATCGTCCTGGATTCCGATCCGTTTATTTTTGTTGATAATCCTAGGTTTGTCAATGTGTTTGCTTCTGCGTTTTCTTCCCTTAGGATATGAGTAATTGACCACTCTCGGAATCGCACCAGCAGAGCTTGAACCTTTACCAAGTATTGTTGCATGCACTCCTCTTTGGTCTCGAAGATCCCGTAGACCTAATTTACCACCAGCTGTGAGTCGCATTTGATTTCACTGACCTCGGAGTCAAGTCCCCAGGCCAACTCGAGCCCTGCAATCAAAGCTTCATAATCTAATTTATTATTAGTTAAATGGACCGTCCTGATGGCTTGCCTTAGGGTTTCCCCCGAAGGCGTGATTAAGACTATACCGAGATCGGACCCTTTTATGTTGGAAGCTTCGTCCGTAAATAAGGTCCAAACCCATGATGCCGATTCCGACACCATTACTACTTCTGTGGTTGCTAGAGGCAATAATCCTGGACTGAAATTGGCCACGAAGTCAGCCAAGACTTGTGACTTCATTGCAGTCCTCGGCTTATACTCTATGTCGAATTCACTCATTTCAACGGCCCATTTGTCCAATCTACCCGAGAGATCGGGGTTTATGGAGGATATCCGCAAAGGGAAAGTAGACACCACAGCTATTGGGTAGCATTGGAAGTAGGACCTCAACTTCCGAGCAGCGACTACGAGAGCTAAGGCCAGTTTTTCCAAATGTGGGTAACGAGTTTTTACTCCTGTTAAAATTTTTCTAACATAATAAATGGGTGATTGCGTACTTTCGTCCTCTCGGACTAAAACCGCACTTACCACAACTTCCGTGACCGCGAGGTAAACCAACAATGTTTTCCCTTCTTTTGGTTTTGAAAAAAATGGAGGGCTTGATAAATACTTCTTTAAATCCCTCAAAGCATGATGGCACTCTGGGGTCCATTCGAAACTATTTTTCTTTTTGAGTAGTGCAAAGAAATGATGACACTTTTCTGACGGCCGGGAAATGAATCTGCTCAAAGCTGTCAATCTCCCCGTAAGCCTTTGTACTTCCTTCACATTTGATATTTGGTTCGGGATATCTTTTATGGCCTTGATCTTATCGGGGTTTACCTCAACCCCCCTTTGGGATACCATAAATCCCAGAAACTTATTAGAACTGACCCCAAACGCGCATTTCTCGAGATTAAGTTTCATATTATGCTTCCTTAGGATGTCGAAAGTTTCTTGCAGATGTTTAAGATGATCACCTGCATTTGAAGACTTACCAAGCATATCATCTATAAAAATTTCCATAGTTTTTCCTATTTGATTTTCTATTATCTTGTTCATGAGTCGCTGATAAGTGGCTTTGGCAATTTTCAACCCGAAGGGCATCACATTATAACAATATATACCGAAATTCATTATAAATGAAGTTTTTTCCCGATCTTCCGGGTTCATCTTAATTTGGTTGTACTCGGAATAAGCATCGAGGAAACTCATTAAGTCGTGCCCGACCGTAGCATCAATTATTTGATCGATGTTTGGCAATGGGAACGAGTCTTTCGGGCACGCCTTGGTAAGATCTTTATAATCTACACACATGCGAAACGTATTATTTTTCTTAGGAACTACTACTACATTAGCTAACCAGTCTGGATATCTTACCTCTCGGATCGAACCAATATTAAGTAAGCGGGTTACCTCCTCTTTGACGAATTTATTTCTGGCTTCAGCATTCTTTTGTCTTACCGGAGGTATGTTAGGATTCAAGCTTAACTTGTGTACGACTACCTCTGTCGGGATGCCTATCATATCTTCATGCGACCATGCAAAATAATCGACGTTAGATTTAAGGAATTTAATGAGATCGGATCTGAATTCTGGGTGTAGTCCTGTCCCCAAGTGGAATTTCCTTTCTAGGAATTCTTCGAACAATGCCACTTGATCCATCTCTTCTGATGTGGACTTCGTTACATCGGTCTCTTCTGGAACTTGGAAATATCTCGGCACCTGATAATTTTCCGATGCCTGGCTAACTTCATCTAGTTCAGGAGTAGGTACTGATCCTTATAATTGCTATGCCACGTGTTCCTTTCCTTTGCTACTGGAGACCGAAATTGCATTCATCTCCCTTGTCGCCGGTTGGTCACCTCTTATCTGCTTAATTCCCTCGGGCGTTGGAAACTTCAATAATTGATGGTACGTTGATGGTACAACTTTCATCTTGTGCAACCATGGCCTTCCTAGAATGATGTTGTATCCCATATCACTATCTACCACTTCAAAAAGAGTTGTTTTCATTACTCCTTCAGCGTTCGTGAGTAATAAAATTTCTCCCCAAGTTGTCACACTTGCGAGGTTGAATCCAGCGAGGAGCTTTGTGGCCGGAATAATGCTTCCGGTGAGTTTAGCTTGCTTCAATACCGTCCATTGTATGATATTATCCAAACTCCCTAGATCCACTAGAACACGTTTAATCTTAAAATCTAGCACATTTAAAGAAATTACTAGTGTGTCGTTATGTGGTAGCAACAATACGTCTGTTTCCTCCTCCATAAAAGTGATATCGTCTTCCCGAAGCCTTTTGCTATGCGTTATTGATACTTTCATCTTCTTTGCTGCTGAAAAGGTGGCCCCATTAATCTTGTTCCCTCCGAAGATTATGTTGATTATTTGACAGGGATCTTCTCCTACTTTCGAGGGTTTCATGTTGTCTCGGTTATGACCATAATTGTTCTTAGCTCGGTCACTCAAGAATTCTCTAAGGTGACCATTCTTCAGTAATGTTGCCACTTATTTCTGAAGATGTCGAAAGTCCCCTATCCGATGGCCATTCATCCCGTGGTATTCACACCACAAGTTAGGATCCCTCTGGCTGGAATCAGATCTCATTAGTTTTGGGAACCGTGCTTCTTTGATGTTTCTCATGGACGATACCAACTCCACTATAATGACGTTGAAGTTGTATTCTGATAATTTGGGGTAAGGATAATCTAGCTATCCTATCATTTCTTTATCCTGCAGTAATCGATTGTTCCGACCATGATCAGTCCTCCTGTCAATGGTGAACCTGTTCGCTACCTGAAAACCTCTGATGCGGTATTCGATTCGTTCGTAGGGGAAACATCGACCCCTCGAAGTCTGCATGTCCGCGTTATAATCATCCTTTGATTTTTCATTATTCTTTTCTCGTCCTTTGGTTGACGATGAAAAACCAACGTGATCATCTTCGACCCTTATTTTTGATTCATATCGGCTGTGGACATCCTCCTAGGTCGTTGCTTAAAACTCAAGTAGGTTTTCCTTCAATTTTTGGGAAGCGTTTGACCTCCTTGGATTCAATCCCTTGGTAAACGCCTCAGTCACCCATTCATCTGGGACAGCCAGGAGCAACATTCTCTCCTTCTAGAATTGGTAACGAACTCTAGTAGTAGCTCGGACTCTCCTTGCGCAGTCCTGAATATGTCATCCTTTCGGGCCTGTAATTTTCTTGCCCCGGCATAAGCCTAGATGAAAGAATCAACAAGCATTTCAAAGGAATCTATGGAATACTCGGTAACAGCGAATACCATGTCAAGGCTCCCCTATTGAGGGTTTCTCCAAATTTCTTCAGCAGCACAGATTCAATTTCGTGAGGGGCTAAATCATTTCCCTTTATCACCGTTGTGTTGGTGGTAATATGCACCTGAGGGTTTGAAGTTCTGTCATACTTTGGCACTTCAGGCATTTTAAACCGCTTCAGGATTAACTCTGATGCCGCACTTGGCTTGTATGACAATTGAGTATACATTTTCAAGTCCGGACCTTTCAGCACTAGTGGCGCGCCCGAGATCTGGTCCATGCGGGCGTTCACTTCCCTCATGAATCATAAAAGTTCATTCTTGAACGGATCATTCTCATTGTTGAGGCCATATCCATTCCCCCTGCCCCATCAGAGCCAATTTCACCCCTGGAGTGTTGTTGTCGATCCTCCGTGTCGTTTGATTCGTGGGAACTCCGGGAGAAATTGGATCTCGTCTATTTGCATTATGTGAAGCTCCAGACAATGCTTGCTTCAACTCCGTCATACTTTTATCATGTCATGCGAGGTGGCCCAGAATGATCTCATGTTGCTCTTGCAAGACCCTTATTTCGTCGACAACATGTTCCTCATCAGCGTCATCGGAAGTGGTCCCCCGAACATGTCGAGGATACTGCCTGTCATGCACTGGTGTAGCATCATTCCCCTCATTATGGGTGTCACTGATTGAATCCTCGGAATGAGGCTGATCCCCTTGAATCTCGGGGTTGCGCATGTCCTTAACAGTGTTATCTGCCATGCCTTATGATCTTTTTTAAGACAAAAACAATCCAAACACGTTATTAAAAAAGGCAAGGATCGATTTAATTGCACGACTATCTAGGCCCCATGATGGAAGCCAAACTATTTACCTGTAAAATGGTACAATTGAATTTATACGTGGTTTTTAGATAAGTGAATTAATATGATCCTGAAATAAATAAATAATTGAAGAATTGCACAATACTTAGCCTTATGATATAGACGAAACAACAGAAGCAATGATTCCGGGAATATGGTTTCCGGGCATAACAACAAAGAAAATCAAGAAATAAGAAGATAAGATTGGATTGAGCTTTGTATAGAGTATAGCATAAGTTTGCCAGAAAACTCGTGTCCTTTACAATAACAACTGAGCTCACTATTTATAGCTATGAAGAAGGTCCTAGGGTCGTGCCCTTTGTCACACCTTCTTTTTCCGAAGAATAGGGAGTCTTTTCAATTAAAGTGCTATTATTCGAAATGAGATTATTTATTTAATTAGAGTCGCTATTTGGAATAATTATTATGGTATCCCAAGTCACCGGTTTATTTTAAAATCTCAAATCGAGAAAATTGACTAAGTTTAAAGTCCGCGAAATACAGAAGACCGGGTAAAAAATTTTGTTAATTCGGGAGAAGGTGTGAGGCACTCCCAGATTTCGTGGTTTTAGCAAGGTCGCTCTTAATCATACTTGGCTTAATTAATTATTTAATTACATATTTTAAAACCTATGTGAGTTTTCACCTTTTGTCGCTTTTAATTATGAACTTATCTTTGAAACGGATCATATGTGCGTAAATCCGTTTTATTAAGTGCGCTAAAGTCATGTCACGTGTACGTGTATACAATTAATCACGCTTTATTAATTATTAAGATTATTTTTGGCCAACGTCACGCGAACGCGTACTTGGATTTTATTTTCGGGAATCATGGTTATGCCACGCGAATGTATACATAATCACGATAGTTGATTAATTAAGAACGTGCTTAAAGCATACTAGCGATTTGAATGATTTGTTTCTTCGCTATATTTGAGATTGTTGTGAGGCTATGATTTATGGATATGAAATTGTGAAAGAAGTGAAGTTGTTCTAGCTATTAGGAGTATTGACAAGTTATTCACATTTAAAAATATTTCCAACTATTCCACCTTTTGAGTTAATTTCATACCTATTAAAATAGGCTAGCTTACTATTATAGACCATGACAGAATTCTTTTGGCCCAAGAATCTAAAATTATTCTTTTCGAAAAATTATTTCTTTTGTCATCAAAATTTTCTACAGCATCTTCCTTTCAAGTTATTAAACAAACAGAAGCAACTCGATTATTCGAATATCTCATGTCCAACTCCAAGTAAATAACTGTAAGCTCATTTAGTAACTTAACTTAATTTAAGAGGCAAATCGTATTTAACAATCAATAATCTTTAAAGTATACTAACACACATTAAGATATGGCGACATTCAAGAATTTTCAAACAGAAAAAGAAAACACTTTTATAAAATATTTATTCACTAATAGAATAATATAAAAGTAAAAGTAATTAAGGAATTGGACCTTTTGTGAAGCCAAAAATTGATTTTTCAATTGATTGAATAAATAAAATTCCTTGAACAAAGTTGTACAGCAGAAACAAGTGCCGGACAAGAACTTCGAGATAATGAATCCAACAGACCGGACAAGGCGGCGACCAAAATGAGCAACAAACAAGCTCAACCAACAGGAACCTTCAGCACGTCGACTTCGACGGACTCGACCCCTTCACTGACCCGTAGAGAGGATGTTGTGAGGGCGGATATTTTATGGGATTTCATGATATTTTGGATTGGTTTTCGAACTGGGGTTTCATGGCTACTTTTTCAGCTGTTTTTGGGCTGAGGAGGGCACGTTTTGGACTGTTTTTGCTATGGATTTTCAGCTGATTTTCGGTGGTGTTTTGACTGATTTTGTTATGATTTATCGATGAAGAAAAAGGATTAAAGTTTATGGGAGAAAGCTGCTACATTTTTGGGGTGCAAACAAAGGTGTTTTCCTAGAGTTTTATAGGCTATAATGGAGGTTTTACAACTCGGTGAAGAAGAAGAAATTGCCGCTGCTCTTTCTTTCCTTCGCTCTCTCTGTTTTTTCAGGTTCGGCTTTTTTATAAGGTGATTGCTTGGAGTGAAATAATAAAAAGGATCTGGTGTATTGTTGAGACTTGAGAGCATATTTTTCTAAAATATCAGGAGTGTCGCGTGTGGAGTGCACAAGTGAGGAATTGTGCCAAAATCTGTTACTAAGGATATAGGAGGAATCTTTGACATGTGACAGTTTTTTGTTTGGTTCTCTTTCTAATTCTTTTTGTTCTCTTTTTTGTTTAAACAAAAGATGAATAAAAAAATACTAAAATAAAATACTACTCCTACTAAATAAGTAAAAACAAGGTAAAATTACTACATACTCCACGTATTTATCGAAAATCTCTAAATTTTAAAATTGCACTAAACTAAAGAAAAGCTATATCTTTTTTTTTTGGAATTTTTTCTTTCTTTCTTTGTAAATGAAGATAAAACTTATATTAAAAATGTAACTTTTTTTTTATCATTTTTAATTTTCTTAAATAAAACCTATAAAAGGTAAAACAAAAGCTAAAATATGTAGATTAAACTCGAAAACTATTTACATACTAAAAATGATAAAATAAATAAATAAATATGGTAAATAATTAGGTGCTCACACCCTTCTTTAATGTCATTTATGAGTGGTATTGAGGAAGATATAACGGTGAATATAAATGGCAAATTCCTTGTAACGGGTAACTACTCTTAATGCCATGGAATATTCTCTATTAAATGCTACCGGGAAAAAAATATTTATCACATCTTTATGAGCGTTATTCTTTCCGGTGACAAACGAAACAGTTGCCTTCGATCTTTAGCCATCCCTCTGTCTTGGGTTCCACGTGTCCCTTTCTCGTACGGCCACGTGTCATAGCATATTTTACCTTATACACTTGATACAAAAAAATGACAATCAAGTAACTAGAAACAAAATAGATCTTTCTAATCTTGCCAAATGTTCATCGTGATCTCGAATTCTAAATTTAAAATCAGTCCATTTCTAAGGAACACTTGTTCGCAATAAATTTCTGTAGTACAGAAAATAAACTGCAATAAAAATAATATGAAGAAAAAGAGATTTTATTGATAAATATTTATGAGTACAATTTTATGTATCCCTTGATTCTCCTCTCTGAAGTTCTCCGTGATTCGAGGGTTTGAGCAGCATCCTTTTCGAATGTAAATGCAAACCTCCTTATGATATATTTAATTGCCAAGAACGTCGAGCAACACTTCGTTGTTTTGGATTGATCTCTAAGAAAACTCCATTGATCACTCCTTTGTTGAAGAACTATACACTTGATGATTGATCTCTTTCTTTGCGGATGCCTTCACCATTTGCAGAATACTCTTCTCGAACTCCCAATGTCTCCAGAGAGTTATGTAACCCCTTTATTTATAATTGTAGATGATGGACAATTCAGCTACATATAAACTCTCATGCTTGATTCTGATTAGCTCAGGTGAGTCATCAAACTGATCACATAAGCTATGTGATAAGCTTGATTGTGATCGGCCAAGACATGTCATTTTAGATACTTGCAACTCTTGATATTGGTCACTATTTTGGACTGAGATTGCCACATCATTTAATAGTGACATCATCTTGTTGGTTTTGAGTTTGACTGGACATGCCATGTCACTTGACACATGGCATGAGTTTGGGTCTTAAGATAAAAGGGACCTTGGGCTTGAAAATATAAAAATGGACTAATTTAATTTGCAAATAAATTTTTACCATGCAATGTTCTCAATCCATCTATTCCGAATCTACTCCCTCCGTTCACTTTTACTTGACAGGTATACTAAAAATAGATTTTCAGTTTTACTTATTACTTTACGCATATCAAAAGAAGACAATTTTTTTCTATTTTACCCTTAATTCATTAGCCAATATTTCTTGAATAAATAATGGTCAATTGTCGTTTTCCAATGCTCAATATTAGAATTCATAGAGAACTCTTCATTATCCCCCTTCGTTAAACACAAAAGTTCACTAAAGTCATCTTTTATTCTCTTGTTGTTTGGAGTATTTTTTTTCTTCAGAAGTTATTTGGGAATTTGGGTTCAATTATTGAGTATCAATTAATAGCGTTATTGTGGTAAAATTATGATGTCAATTATTATTTTTTAAGAGACGTGAAAAGTCAAAACGTGTCAAGTAAAAATTAACGGAGTGAGCATATATTAAGAAGTCTATGATTGACTTGGGAAACTGTACACTTCTAATTAATATTATATCGAATAACAGGACAATTTATAGGTTAGGTCTCAATGCTCCAATAAAAAGACTAATCACACAATTAAGTAAGGTTGCATTAGTGAGAAACCAGCTAATGCTTATTAAATTCCATGAAGTGTTATTTAACTAATTAGGACAAGTGGAGAAACAAACCACTTGGTGACAATAGCTTGCGTGGCATGTTCCTTCCTAACTCATGAGAAAATAGTTAAGTGGTTACAAATGTAATTAGATTTCAATACTTATTTAAAAGCAAGAGAAAACGACCGAATCAGTTACAACTTAAAATAGTTCAAAAACTGAGGTGGCCGCGTGTGACATGCACGTGATTGTGGCACGCTGGACATTAGGATGAGTCAGGTTTTACAGCATGGCCTCTCCAGATTTCTTTTGTTGTGTAGTGCCAGCTACTCACCACCCAATCCTCCTACAATTAAATAAATAAATTACATATATAAACAGTAAATTTAAAAGTTTAAATCCCAGTTTTGAGATACAAAAAGGCGTAATTAATTACCAAGATAATTTTAGAGTAAATCCCAGTTTTAGAGTAATGATTATTGCTAAAAAGAATAACTTGTTATAAATAGAGTTTTATTTAAGGTGAATGTCTATATTTTAGAGAGATTTTATGGATTTTACTTGATGACTAAGTCACTTTTTTCCTATAAATAGAGGGGTCATATTCCATTATAATTGATCCCAAATTAATAAGAATTCCATCTCTCTACTTTTCTCTACAATACTCTTTTTTTTCTTTTATTGTTTTATAACACGTTATCAGCACGAAGACTCTAACCAATTGAGTAGAAGCTTTGGGATTGAGCATAATGATTGTCAATTGTTCCATGAACTTCCTTCATGATTAAATTTTAGATTTAAGGTAAGTATTTTACTTTATTTTTCTATTTTAAATTCTTAACATTATATAATTTGATTTTAAATACAACAACGACAATTAACTTTGATTATAACTCTAATAGAGTTTGCAAGAAATTATAACCACCCGAAGTGGTAAAATTTTTATGTCTTGCCATGATCAAATTCATGTAAGATTGTGAGCACAAGAAGTGAAAATCCGTCCCATTAATTTGCTTCATTCTCATTCCCTTAAGAGAATGCGATAACAATATGTGATACGTCTTAAAGAAGACAAAATTATTACCATGAATTGTATCAATGGATGTGGACGTGGCAATAGACGAAATTATAATCATCATCATTGTGGTAACGAGAACAATAAGTATTATCAAAATAATCATTCACTATGTGAAAGTAATATTTGTCATCGATTTGACATGAGATTTTGTAAAGCACATATAAATGATTATGGTCTATTCATGATGTGAATATGACAACATGTGATTTATGAATACATATTCATTTTTGGAAGAATATGAGCGTGCTAGTGGTATATACCACACTCACCTCTAGAAGGAGGTTTGAGAGGAAATAAGAAAATAATGTCATTATTATGGCATAAATGGTCATTGGTCACGTACTTATTATACGCCAAAATATTTGTAGCAATATGATTATTAAAAGACAACAGTAATGTAAGAAACAGATCTTGCGTATAAGTTTGACCATGACCATAATGGTATAACTTTCTCCTTAAAAGCTTATTCACCATATAGATATTGATGAATAAGTGGTAGTACAAAATTAATTGAGAGCTCTGGAAGAGCCAATTATAATATTTTGTGTCGTAGTAAGTCTCAAAAAAATTTATTGAGTTTCTAAAGTATTCGCGAAAGTTGTTGGTTATATTGAGAGTATAAATAATAAAAATTTAATATCTTTATATTACTACAACTGTAGTGGGGTAATATGTATATATGAATACTACCCGCTTTATTGCCTGATTTGTATTACACAAATAAAAAATATGGCGAAATTACATGATAGAGTAAACTGGATATTTATTGATATAAAACCCATGTCGCGGTAAACTGAAAGTTTAATTAACGATTGCACATGTCATGATGTAAACCTGAAGCTTACTAATACAAAACAACTTTATCAAGCATGGCCTATTGAGCAATCTTGATTTAGATGCGTAAAATAAATGAGAATTAACATGGGTAAGTGTTGAAGAAGATTCTTTATGAATTCTCTTATGTTACTTGTTCTCGCGATTATTATACCAACTAAAATTGGGATTGAATCCCTTGAATTATGAAATTTATCAAAGGTGAATATGGGCCCATTCACCTGCCATGTAAACCTTATAATGATGCATCTATGATATGGTTACATGTGCGATTATTATTAACCCGCAACCTGGTGTTTGTGAGGTAACTTGCTCAATAATTTAATTTAGAGCATAATTTCCAAATTTTCTATTCAAGACAGTTGATCTTGATAGGTTGATTTATATCACAGCTGGTTTAGCAAAATGATTTATTGAGTGCCTCCACTTAATAGTTAAACTATTGCTTATGAGAATAAATTATCTATATCAGTTGATATACGTTATATACGAAAGTATATTACATTTTTCCCTCATAAGTGGTTCAGGCTCATGAACCAAATAATTTCATCTTATTATTATTGATGTGCGGTGTATCTTTTGATTAACACCATAACGCATAAAGGTGTATCCAAAGTTGTGGAAGCAAGTTAGTTTATCTAGCATGAGAGGGAGACAAGATAAACAATTGAGAAAAAGTTATGTCAAATGAATTATTATTTGTACATATAGATCCTCGAATAAGATAATATGAATTTGAAATTCATAAAAAGATAATTCATCTACAATATATTGCAAAGCATGCCAGACGCATTTGCTGACCCAAAGAAAGTAACTATATTCTTACTACAAATGCTCCTATTAGAATAAGTCATAGAAAGACAAAGACTAAGATATGCTTAAAGCATATAGATAAATTGATTTCAAGTAAAATTCTTGATAAAGAAAATGAGCAAATGTTCAAAATGATCATAATAAAGTGGCAAGTAATCTAGAAGATCACATGACATAACATTTCATAAAATTCAGGAGAGGTTTAGGTACCTGAAAATATGAATGAAGAGATATCTATGCCATGTCTTTATTAAAAAAAAAAAGATTGTTGGAATCGATATAAAATGTTCGTCGATTACGTCTATGATAACGTTAAATATATATGAGGATATTAAATCTAGGAAACAATTCAAGTAGAATTGGTTTCATACGAAAGACATGTACTTTTGGACATGTAGTTCAAACACTTGAAAGTATAAAGTTAATGGTGTATGCAATCACTTTTATCTATTTTATATGTCTAGCATGACATGAAAATTTGATATAAATCTAAAGTCTATTTATATGGCTTATTTGACTATACTTATATGATAATCCCTGAAGGATTCAATTGCTTGAAGCATATACAATTCTTGATCTTGAAGTACCACATTCTCAGTGCAATTTATGCACAAATGTATCTTGCTATAACTATAAGCATGATAATGTGATAGCAAGAATTTTTTTTACCTCTACGGAGATATTGAAAAGGCCATTCCACGGCAGTTTATGAAGACATTATATATCTATCAAGAATGATGTTTATTCAAGTTAATATGACTGATTTGTGTATCAAATCTCTACCAACGATATTTTGAAGATGTTGCACAAGATTAGAATGCGAAGGCTCAAGGATGTGAATTGATTCTCTCATAAGGGGTAGTTAATACGCGTTGTACTCTTTTTCCCTTAAAAGATTTTGTCCCATTGGATTTTTTTTGCAAGGTTTTTAACGAGACAACCAAAAGGCGTATTTCTAAACATATGTATTCTTTTTCCTTTCCTAGAATTTTTTTTCCCACTGTATTTTATTTTAGTTAAGGTTTTAACGATGCATATTATCTGTTGAATAGACATTCAAGGGGGAGTGTTATAAATAGAGTTTTATTTAAGGTGAATGTCTATATTTTAGAGAGATTTTAGGGATTTTACTTGATGGCTAAGTCACTCTTTCCCTATAAATAGAGGAAAGGGGTCCTATTCCATTGTAATTGATCCCAAATCAATAAAAATTTCATCTCCCTACTTTTTTCGACAATACTCTTTTCTATTATTGTTTTATAACATAACTAACTTTGTAAAATTTGGCAAGTGTACCATATAAAAACAAGAGAGAGCGTGCGTATAATGCACACGGAGGGAAATCCGGCTAGGCAAAAGTCCATCTACTTCTCGTCCCTAACCGTACTCTTCACTTCCATCCCGCAAATTTTGTAACTTCTAAAACGGTCAGTGATTTGAATTTCTTCCGTAATCATATAACAACAAAAGATAATTTACCCACATTAGTTTTACATCAAATTACACAATATTTTCATACTAAATGATAAATTAAATTACAAGAAAAAAATGACAAATTAAGTTAGGACATATGTAAATATATGGCACTCATGTTCGAACTAACGAGACCTACTCGTGAGATTCCACTGAATCGTTATTATTATTGTTGTTTTTGATGTTCGAACTAACTTGCATTTACTTTAATTATTTTATCGGGTATTTAATGTCTTTTATTAGCACAAATACCAAATAATTTTATTTACCCAAATCTAAAGTTTGAATTTGAAAACTTATGATTTTACTTTCCTTCTACATTTATTGATTTAGTGTGAATACAATTATGTTTATCCTTACAACAACTATTAGTCTTAATTAAATACTCTACTTGAAAGTACTTAAAAACACATCAATTTAGTGTGAACACTGTTAAGTTTTTCCCTACAATCCCGAGATTTTTGTAGTGTGAGTATGATATACAGTTGTCCAAACAGATCGCTCATCATTTGACGCGTGTCCATTCCAGCTGTATATCAGTAACTGTCTATTCCTCTCATCTAACCGATCATACCCGAACCCCTTCTCGTATATATACCCCCATCTCCCCCCACCAAGTCTTTACAAGTAAACGGTGAGGCCCGCCTCCCCACAACCACCCCTACTTTACATATTCTACACCCCTTAGCCGGTAATAGTGACCGGAATCCTCCATTTCCGGTATCTCAAAGCTCGCCGTTGATTGTTTACAATTCGATGGAAGCGATTAAGGAAACGGGTCGGATCAAGGGTCCATGGAGTCCTGAAGAGGATGAGTTATTGCAGAGGCTAGTTGAAGAACATGGGCCAAGAAACTGGTCTATTATAAGTAAATCAATTCCGGGTCGATCCGGAAAATCTTGTAGGCTCCGTTGGTGTAACCAGCTTTCTCCTCAAGTGGAGCACCGCCCTTTTACTGCTGAAGAAGATGAAACTATTCTCAAAGCCCATGCTAAGCTCGGTAATAAATGGGCTACTATAGCCCGTTTTTTATCGGGTCGAACCGATAACGCCATAAAGAACCACTGGAACTCGACGCTTAAGCGAAAGTGTCCTTCCACGTCGGATGATTTGTCATTCGAAACTCCTCAGCAGCCGCTGAAGCGATCGTCCAGTATTGGGCCGGGTACAATATCAATGAATCCGGGTAGTCCATCTGGATCCGACTTGAGCGATTCGGGTTTTCCTGGGATTGCTCAATCGAATGTTTATCGACCTGCCGCCCGACCCAGTGGAGTTTTACCTCCTTCAGTACCCGACCCACCAACATTTCTGAGTCTTTCTTTACCCGGATCCGGATTCAATGAAGCTACGGGTCGGGTAACCCCACAAGTGGCTGAACCGGATCCCGCACCATCTTCAGCTCCGGGCATAATGCCCCAGAATCTTCCAGTAATTGAGAATTACAGTTTTGGTCCTTCAATTATGGAGAAACAGTTATTTAGCCCAGAATTTTTGGCAGTTTTGCAAAATATGATACATAAGGAAGTTAAAAATTATACGGAAAAGGGTCAGAAATACCCCTAACGTATTGAAAATGGTTTAAATTTGCCCTTCTTTTACCTATTGGGCCAAAATTGTCCTTAACTTAATTTTTGGGTAAAAAAATATCCTTCTTTTTAACAGAACTATGAGATGGCAAATGTGGATCCTTTAATTAAATAGGTGACACTGATATATTGGTCCACGTGGCATTAGACCCATAAATAACCGATCCATATGGGTTAACCCAAAACCACTAAAAATCAAGTGAGTTCAGCAACAATGGTGGAGCCGATTTCATCAAGCTAGGAAATGATTCGAGTTCAACAATTTCACTACTACACTTGGATTAGTAGATACTGAAGCAATGATTTAAGCTTAAAAGTCAATCTTCACAGCAAGGTATAGAAGCAATGGTTTAAGTTTCAATCAGCTTTAGTC
Organism: Nicotiana tomentosiformis; assembly: GCF_000390325.3. Classification (NCBI taxonomy): domain Eukaryota; kingdom Viridiplantae; phylum Streptophyta; class Magnoliopsida; order Solanales; family Solanaceae; genus Nicotiana; species Nicotiana tomentosiformis. Next base: position 95,010,551 of record NC_090823.1, read on the forward strand.
AAGCAAATTAATTAACACAATTAATCTCAACAAAGAAACTCAGCAGTAGAGGATCAACAATGTCCATTCTGAGCTCTCGAATCAGCAACTACTCTCGATTCACCGCCTCCATTCAATAGGTTTTTCCGAATGATTTCAACAAACCTTAATTAGTACTTCAAATTTTTATCAACCCCAGATTCGTTCTAGAGAAAGAAATTGAGAATTTCAACCAACAGACTTCAAATTCAGTATAAACTTCTCAAAGACTGTAAAAGTGATGTTTTAAAACCAAAAATAACTCAAAATCCCAGACTCGAAAGTCGAAACACCCAATTGATGCGGCGACAAATGATCGGGTTCAAAATTCAACTCAAGCTTTCAGATAGTTCAACAATGGCAATTCAAAGTTTTCTGGTACAAATTCAACTTTTCCAACATGTATTGGTATAAATCAATTTATAATGGTTTCCATCCTCAAGAAATGAACAAATTTCAAAATCTTTCCACAAACTTCATATCTATTCGTACCCCGTTCCTTCGATGCTTTGCGTTTATAACTGACGTCTGAAGCTCCAATTTTTGGTTCAAAACTGATTCAAACAAGCTCCAATCAATTCTATCTCTAAGTTCGACTAAGCTTCTTCATCCTTTAACAATGGTGGATATTTTGCAATCCAGCCCTAACAATCGCCAAACTCTTAAGCAAACAAATCCAACTAGTTGAGGTTATTCATAGGTCCGGTCGAATGCCACGTGGACCAATAAGTAAGTGCCACCTATTTAATTAAAGGACCCACATTTGCCATCTCATAATTCTGTTAAAAAAGATGGGTATTTTTAACCCAAAAATTAACATTAAGGACAATTTTGGCCTAATTGGTGGAAGTAGGGCAAATTTAAACCATTTCCAATAAGTTAAGGGCATTTATGACCCTTTTCCGAAAATTATATATCAGGATTTGAGGATAAAGGGGTCACTATGCACACAGAAGCTATAAGGAATGCTTTTGTTAAGCGCATTGGCATTAGCAAGATTGAGTGAACGGAGATATCATAGTCTCAGTAGTTACTCCCTTCGTTTCAATTTATGTGAACTTGTTTGAATGAGCACGAAATTTAAGAAAAAATTAAATTTTTTGGAGTTTGTGGTCCTAAACATGTCAAAAAGGGATCTAGAGTATTTGTGTGGTTATAAAAACTTTTCATTAAGGGTAAAATTAAAAGTTTAACCTTAATTATTTTCAAATTTAGAAATGGATCATTCTTTTTGGAACAGATCAAAAAATAATAATTCACATAAACTGTAATGGAGGGAGTAGTTTTTTTGCAGGGATGTGAAAAACTGAGGAGCAAAAAAGATGTTCATAAGAAAAGAATGTTGAGAATGCTATCCAAAAAAAAACTCCCCTCCAAAAACATGAAAAAAAAAATAGAATGTGAATTTTCCATATCCTTTGGACGAAATTCTTCTTAAAGTTGAAAGACTTGAAAAGGATTCAATTTTGTTCATTTTTATGTTTAAGTTTTGTACAATCGTTAAAAAAGGTCATTTAGACTGTTTGACTTTCATTAATGATTATACTGCTAGAGCAGTAAGGGTGAAATTAAAATGAAAAGTTAATGCATATTTTGGAATACATTTTTCGGTGGTGACTAAGGGGGCAACGGCCGGGTTGGGTGGAATATGGGCGGGTAAAAAATGAGTAATACAAAAACTAATAAATTATTCAATTCGACTCATATTTAATGCGCATAGAAAACGGGTTAATCGGCGGATAATATTCATGTCTTTTTGAAAATGATCACTTTTGGAATAATTCCTAATCTCCCAAGCTTGAATAACCCCAATTTGAATCTTTATAAATGTAAAAGTTAAATCCATTAGTTTTCTATTTTTCTAAGCGGATAATATGATTCTTATCCATATTTAACCCGTTTTTAAAAAGTATATTATTCAACTCACACTTTTTAGTTGATATTATAGATGTTTAACTGTTTTTTTTAAAATCTTTTTGCCACAACCAGAGGTGACTGACAAATAAAAAGGACAAATGAAAGTCTGAAAATATGTTATACAGGGAGTATTTAGAGCCCGTTTGGACAAAAAAAAATTTTCATATTTTTCGATTTTTTTTTATTTTTTTTCGAAATTAGTGTTTGGCCATAAATTTTTAAATTTTCACTTGAAGATGAATTTTGGAATTTTTTGAAAATTTGAAAAACTCCAAAAAGCTGTTTTTCAAAATTTTCACTCATATCACTCACAAAACTTCAAAAACAACCAAAAATTATATTCATGTCCAAACACAATTCTAGTTTTCAAATACCATTTTTACTTGAAAAAAAAATTCACTTTTTTCCGAAATTTTACAATTCTTATGTCCAAACGCCCACTTAGTTTTAGCGTCAGCATTGGACTCTAAAACTAGAATGAAAGATTGGCCGTTATAGCTTGGCAGTCGGTTATGAATGAAAGATTTGTTTGGTTATTCATTAAGTTTTTGACTATTCATTACCCGGTGACCAAGTTCAGTTAGAGGTTTGAAAATGAATCATATTGGTTCGCTTACAGCTACGGCAGCCTGTTGACAGGAGTTTGGCCAAAGACATGCTCTTTTTGTTAGATATTGACATGAGTTGAGTCACATGAGAGACAAATACAGACACAATGATCATCGTTAAAAATATTAGGGAAGGGTAAGCGAAAATATTAGTATCGATCATGTTTCTAATAAGGCAATTATTATATTCACTAGTTTTGATTAGCGAAACAGTTATTCATCTCTTTTTACTCGTTAATAGATAGATTAGCGAAACAGTTTAAGTTTTTCTTTTGGCAATAATTTTGGACTGGTGTTAGACTCCTGAATAGCAGGGTAGAGGAAAATAGAAGAACAAATGGCCCTTCGTTATAAATCCTGCAAGTGAATTCATCCACTTACAACGATGGATGTCTTCCATAACAGGTTGCGAAATGGTTCTGTATTCATAATAAATTTTGGATTAGTTCTGTACTCCATAATAAGTTTTTGATTGATTATGTATTCATAACAGATTTTGGATTTATTTTGTATCAACGAAATATTTCTATAATAGGTTCACTGATGAACCTATTTGGTACTAATTGAAAATTGAAGAAATCCTCTCTTATAATATTATTATTCCCTTCTTATGTTAACTTCTAGTTAATTATATAGTTCTTGCCATATTACTTTTATTTCATAACACGTTATCAGCACGAGCCTCTAATCCTTTAATTTCCATTACCATTTTAAGGTTTATTTTCATATATCCTCCAGGTATGTCTTAATACATGTTACATATTTTATATAATTCAAGTTCTTATAGTAGCTGTTATGTCGTCACAGAAAAGAAATTAGTAGACATGAAATAATTACATAGTAATATAATTCATTATTCACATGTATATCAGAAAGCATTTGGTTAGAGATATTGTAAAGATCTACTGCGATTTTTAATTGGTAGAAATACTCCTTAACTCCTCTTAACTGAAGATGACCTTAGTAATTTTATTTAACCAATTTCTTTTAGATCTATATTCAGATATAATATTAAAACAAAATGATATGTTTCTGTGTAATTGAAATGACTTGATCAAGTGTGTTTATTCATTCAATAAGTATTGGACATGTATATGTTTCTCACATGTCATGAAAATCTAACTTGGCTACTAATATATTGTGTAAACACTTAGAGTTGTCTAGTGAAAAATTTTCTTTTATGTGTTCTATAATATTTGTCAGATACCATCATGATTTATTACAAGTTATTTGCTGCAAATTTAAAGCCTATAAATATATTAATAATTCTGAAGATGGCTCTCTTGTTTAAAGAAGAGAATTTTAAGATTCATTTTATTTGGAAGATGAGAGGATAAATAGTAGTTGGCAGATGTGAATGCTTATTTGTCAATGAATCATAATAATTTCTTAATCGATTTCTACATGGTTGTTACTACTTTGTTGATGGTTTACCAGTACCTAGAATTTATCAAGCAATAGTTATTTAAAATTAAAAATCTTGCATTAGAAAATATATTTGAACTATATTCAGTTTCATGATATACATGACCGGCAGAAGTAATTATATTCTTATAACTAATTTTGTTTTTGCTTATGACCACAAGAGTGATAATTGATATTTTCATAAATGCTCGGGGGTAAGTCCCCACGACACTCTGAGAAAAATGCATCGAGTTCAAGTATTGGTGCACCATATTGATGATGATTCTGAAAGAAGACAATATAATTATCGTAGCCATATGAATTGGCGTGGTCGTGGCAAGGAACAAAATAATAATCGTCATCATGATAGTAATTATAAAAAGGAGAACAATAAGGGTTCTCAATATATCCTTCAAAAGGTGAAAGCAATGTTTACCATCAAATTGGTATGGAAAAATAATAAAGCACGTCGTAATGATTATACTCCATTCCTTGAAAAAAATATGACTTGTGATAAACATTTAGAATGCAGACTCATTCCTAAAAGTGAATGTAGCAATATGTGTAAAAGTAATGAATAAAGATGTGCAATGCATGATTCGATACATATCACAACTCACCTCTAAGGAAGGTTTGACAGAAAGAAAGATAATAAATATTACCGTGTGATTACATGAATATGTCATTGGTCGCGTACATGTGGTACGTCAAAAATATGTTGACATGCCTTATAAAAGGTTATTAAAGGCAAAATTCAAGCACGAAATAATTTTGCTTATGATGACTTTGACCATGACAATTTATTATGATATAATTTTCTCCGTGAATGAGACAATCACCATATGAATGGTGTGACAAAAGATCTTATAGTACATGATCAATTAAGAGCTCCAGAAGAACTAATTTGTTACTCCTCGGATGAATAAAATTGTTCATGATATTGATATTGTAGTAAGTCTCAAAAGAAACTTTTTGAATTTAAAATGTATAAGCCAAAGTGGTTGGCATGTATTGAAGAAGTAGAAGATTCTTCAAGAATTCTCTTGTGTTGCTTATTCTCATGATATACGAGTTAAGATTTAGAATTGAATCCCTTGATTTCTAGAACGAATAAAAGGTGATATTCTTGAAGAATCTTCTACTTCTTCAATACATGCCAACCACTTTGGCTTATACATTTTAAATTCAAAAAGTTTCTTTTGAGACTTACTACAATATCAATATCATGAACAATTTTATTTATATATATCACCTTTTATTCGTTCTAGAAATCAAGAGATTCAATTCTAAATCTTAACTAGTATATCATGAGAATAAGCAGCACAAGATAATTCTTGCTCAAATTGCCATGTGAACCATTTACTATTATATGATTTTAATAGATGCATCTATTATATGGTCACATGTGTGTATGTTATCAACTTGCAGTTTGACCTTTGGAAGACTACTTGCTCAAATTTAGCACAGTTCCAGAATATAAATTATAATGATTTATCTTGATAATGTTGGTTTAAATCAAAATTGGTTTAGAAGAAATTGTATGCCTCCAATTATAGTTAAACAATTGGTTATGAGAACAAAACTCCCAAAAATAAATTTGGTATGAGATGTATTATTTAATATATAGCAGCACTTGTACGCATCTAGCCAACAAGTTATGATAAATTCTCCCTATCACAAATTGGTTGAGGGTCAGGAACCAAATAAATTCCATCTAGAAATATGAATGTGCTATATGATTTATTATTCCACCACAATGCACAAAGATGGATACCCAAAGAAGGTTGGGGGATATATGTTGGTGATCCCAACATTAGGGGAGAGAAAATGAGCAACTGAAAAAGTAATACATAGAATGAATTATTATGAGTACATCTGGATCCTCGTACAAGAAAATGTGAACTTGAAGTTCAAATGATAATTCATTTGTGAAATATTGCAGACATATTTGCTGACCCAAGGCCAAATACTAAATTTCAGCTGTTAATGCTCTAAATAAGAATACAGTCCATGATGGACAAAATCTATGGCACACATAAAGCGCAATAGATCAATCGGTTCCAAAGATAAAACTTCTTGAAGAAGGAGAGGAGCAAATGATCAAAATGGTCATAATAAGGAGGCAAATGCTCTATAAGAGATGACATAACACTTTATAAGACCTCATAGGAGAGTCTCAGGTACCTGAAAATAATGAGATAAGGAGATCTCGGTAAGTTATGTCTTTATTTAGTAATATTTGGAACTGATGTAAAAAGATCATTAATGATATTGTTGATATAATGTAACGCTCAATATTATTAATATTGACAAGGATCTTGAACTCAAATCTGTCACAGAATGTTGACAGATAAATGATTGGCCAAAATAAAAAATACGTAATCAAGATTGACTTTACCTGAAAAATATGAAGTTGGACAGATAGTCCCAACATCTGAAAGTATAAAGCCTAGTGGAGGTCCACATATATTCTTGTGCAAAAGTGAAATGCAAAATCAAGTCTATAGATATAAAGACGACTTGTTGTCACGACCCAAAATTCAACTAGTCGTGATGGCATCTAACCTAACCCGCTAGGTAAGCCAATTTGACAATAATCCATTTCAGATGAGATTTACTAAGAGAAGTAATGACAATACAACTGAATTTTTATACAAAAATCCCAAGACTGGTAGTACAAATCATGAGCTTCTAAGATTTAGAATTCAGAAAGTTGGTATGAAATAAATACATCATCTGTTTGAAATATACACGAACAGATTAATAATTCTAAAGCTACCAAGAACAAGAGGCAGCTATGACCAGAACGCAGGTACATCTTGTCACGCCCCGATCTCGGGAGTGCGACCGACGCTCAACCGAGATACCCCGGCCGAGCAAGCCTGCTAGATGCAAGTGATAGACATGAGAAAAATCAAGTATTCCTCATTCATTTATGATTCCCAAAATATTACAAGTTTATAGATGTAATAAAAAATATGTTTGCCAAATACCAATATTTCTAGTTCAATTTCCAACATCGAATACCACCCACAACTTGTCTATGGAGTCTCTAAGTATAACATAAGTGAAGAATGGAAGTGCCGGCGACAAGGCCTCGGCTCCTCAAAGCACAAAATACAACGTCAAATGACATAAAGCCCGGAATAGAGCAGGGCTCACCAAAACCTGGTGAATAGAGAGTGACTGCTAATGAGTACCAAAGCTGCCCGCTAATGAACCACCTGCATCCATTTAAGATGCAGTACCCCCGGTAAAAGAGACGTTAGTACATGTGGAATAGTACTAGTATGTAAAGCTAAATATTCTCTTTCGAAATAGAACGCCAATAACAGAAGGTGAAACACCATGGAGCAACAAGTAACAATCAATGATATCAAAATGTCAAGTTAAAACATAACAATTTTCAACATACGAAAAATATTATATATTTTTGGTTGGGAGATCATTAGCACCGATATACCACCGTATTTTTAACACGGAGTCCGATCATGCCCGATCGGCTATACCATCTCCCCACGAACAACGTGGTTTAACATGTGGTGCAAAAGAAATGTGTTACCAAGAGTAGTACCACCATGTGCACAACATGGCGTCCGATCTCCACCCGATCGGCTAGGCCGCTTTCCACATATGTTGTGTGGGTTGACTTTCTAATTTACAACTAATATCAACCTCATCCTAATTAAGGGGAATAACGACAATCACATCAATATTTCAATCTCATCCCAAACAAGGGGAATAATCACAATCCACCCATACACCGGCACGTGTAATTTCGGGCATGGGCCTTATGACCCACCCTTCCTCGGTTTGCTAATGATACTCCCAAAAATAGTTTTGGTTTGCACACAAGGGAAACAAAAGCACAAATATATTTTATATTCACCTTATTACCTTTCACACTATATATAGCCTCGTTAGTACCTTCAACCATTCACAACATCATTATAATTCTATTGGCTCTTTTGGCCATACTTATGACTCCTCATCCTAAGGCACGATGGCTGTATCTTATATTGCACACTTTCATTTCTTTACTTTCAAGGATCATCAATATAAACATCAACATATAGAATATTCCGTAAATCACAACTTTAAGTTCATTAGTAATGAATACTTTAAACACAATGGATTTCGTTTCAAGAAATGGAGTAAAATGGTTGGCAATCGAAGCACAAATTAAAATCATAAACGAGTAACACATCATTTAATCTTGAAATACTTTTTTCCAAAAGGGCAATACATAATTTCAGCTCATGAATATATATATATATATATATATATATATATATATATATATATATATATATATATATATATATATAAGAGCTAAAGACACGTTAAAAATACTTACAAAGCATAGCATTAGTTAAAACAACCACGTTTGGGCACAAGTATAACTCTCATTATTGGCACGGTGGCCACACTTTCCATCTCCAACCCCCCTTCTTTCACTTTCAAGCCTTATAGATTATCAACAATAAGGCATTTTAATTCAAGACTTTAGGAACACATATAAGCGATTGGAGTTTTAGATGCATGGAGTATTCTTCCCAAGTTAAGCATAATGGACTTCCATTTGAAACACGACTTAAAGCCATAACATTTTAATATACATATCATTCTTGAACACATTCCCGAAGGATAACATAATGTGATAGGAACATTCAGAACATATTGTGAATACATAATTCTCGACACTTGCTTACTCGGGATAATCAAATTTATTGGGAACAACTCGGAACATGTGAATAAGGAACTTGAGCCAACAATACTTGAAACTTACGAGAACATCATGGAATTAAATTCTAAAGGAGTAGTTTAGCCAACATACCTGGAATTCGCCCCTTAATAATACTAAGACGTTCCACCACACTAAACAACTTCAATCTACAACAATGCAATACAATTGCACCAATATTAGCAAGGTTTCTATACCTTAAATTATTTAGACATTTTATCAAACATCTAGTGTGCATATCTTTACACAACCTCTTCCAATGGAATTTCTTCACTTAACAGCCACCTTCCATACCAATGATTCACCCCACAATCGTCTCTAGGCCATCCACAAATTCCATTAGCACATGCATGCCCAACAATTCACCCACAACCCATAAATCTTATCAATTAATTCATTTTACAATCTCTATAATACCAACACAACCTAGGTTAGGCATTTGTGGCTTCCAATCACCATCCCATAAGTCCTAGCACATATTTCATACATAAATAATTATCATGAATTAGTTAGAGATGGTGGACATACCCCTTGTAGTGAAACTCTTGAAAATCCTAACCTGTAGTGTTGTTGACCAATTTGGGGATTTGAATAGAAATCAATGGATCTTCAAGATTAATCCTAGTTAATATTAAGTGTTTAGGAATAGTAATCAACTCAAAATTACTCCATAAATATTACCTTGGTTCATGGGAGGGAAGTGTTGGACGGATTCCTCTTGATATGCAAGCCCTAGCTCAAAGAAATGACTTAGCCCCCCTCTCTACCCGGCCTTGGGGGTATTTATAGGGCTCCTATGTGCACGGCCGCGCACCTGGGCAAGTGACCGCGCATATGGCCGCGTACATGAGGCAGAAACACCCTTATATGTGCGGCTGCACATATGGCATAGGTCTGGTAAAATGGCCATAACTTTCTGTATACATATCCAAATGACAAACAGTTTGATGCGTTGGAAACTAGACTCATAGCGCTTTAATTTGATAGGTATATCCCCACCTAAGTATTTATATTTCGGAAGTGGCATTTGTTTGAATTCGAGCCTGATGCTAATTGAGACATCCTTTCCACTCAATGTATCCAACTTACTCCACACAAATTCTTTCCATTCACAAAACTCTTTAGTACGTTCCAACACACCTTAACCATACATATTTATTTCAAAATGACGTGGCTTTATCCCATAGGTCTCCTTTAATACTCAAATACGTTATTCCCAAATATCGCTGGCACACTTTACAATCTTAAGTCATTGGGAATTTTTTTTACGGGGCCTCACAGATCTTCAATGCCGGCTCCCGCCATACACATCAACATCAACATCCAAAATTTGCACGCAGGGTGCATAAGTGTAGTATGAGTACAACCTACCCCATGTACTCAATAAGTAACAAACCTAACCTTAGGTTGAAAGTGGTGACTAGCCGGGACAAAGGTCAGAGTCCAACACCAATAGATAACAAAAACTCATAACAATATAATAAAAGTGGTACAAGAAATAAATTAGAAATATGATGCTCAGCTAGTTCACAGTTACAAAAAATAGTCATGCTTTTCAAGTATAACAATAAAACCCAAATTCTTCACCGAAATCACCAAAATATGAGTAAGTCAGAAACCTTTGATTTTTCCCAAAAACTTTCAACAACAGATAAGATGATTCAATCTCAGATAGCATGAGAAAAGTACATCTCTATGCCTATATATCGATGTGCATGTGAAGTCATAAATGTCACAAAATCGTGTAACATGAGGAAATGCATCTCTATGTCTGTATGTCAAGTATGCATGTCAGATGCAATGCGTCACAGTGATGAACTCATGTACCCATACTCTCAGAGTACTCAATATCACAGTCTCACACTCCCAACCATCATGCTCAATCACTTAGCACATTCAGTCACTCAGCAGTGTACGGTACTTGCTGCGGTGCGCAGCCTGATCCCATCATGAATCAAAAGTAACAACGCTCACTGTGGGTGTGCAAAATCCGAAGGGGCAGATCCTGCCCAAGCGCTAATATAACCTGATGCGGCGTGTAGCCCGATCCCATCATGAATCAATAGTGCATGTTGCGGCGTGCAACCCGATCCCATCATGAATCAATAATACCTGTTGCGGCGTGCAACCCGATCCCATCATGAATCAATAACACTTGCTGTGTCGTGCAACATGATCCCATCAATATCACTCACAATCCGGCCCTCATGCCCCAACTCAGTCATTAAGCTCTCCAATCTCCCGGGCTCACAAATCTCATGCCAAATAGCCCAATATGATAATAACATGATGTGACAACAAATGATAACAGAGACTGAGATATGATATGTAAATGATTGAATATGACTGAGTATGTAAATGCAATTTAAAAAAATAACTCAACAACAGAAATGACCTTAGTGGGTCCCAACAGAATAAACATATAGCCTAAACATGATTTCTAAGATGGATCACAACTCAATTACTCCAGTACATAGAAATTTATGAATAATTATAAGATTATATAGCTACACAGTTTCACAGAATCAACCGAATCATACTTCACACGGTGCACGCCCACACGCCCGTCACCTAGCATGCGCGTCACTTCAACACTGAACACATAACAGGTATATTCAGGGGGTTCATACCCTCAGCACCAAGTTTAGAAGTGTTACTTACTTCGAACAAGCCAAATCCAATACCGAGCAAGCCAAACGATGCTCTAAAAATGCCATCCCACGCGTACCGACCTCTGAACGGCTCAAAACTAGCCAAATGTAACTCAAGAATATCAAATAATGCCAAAGAAAACAAACCCAATCGATAAAGGTGGAATCTTTAATCAAAAGCCCAAAGTCAACCAAAATTCAAACCCGGACCTGCACCTCGGAACCCAAAAAACTCACAAAATTTAACAACCCATTCAATTATGAGTCCAACCATACTATTTTCACTCTAATCCGACTTCGAATCGATGTTCAAAACTCAAAAATTTACTCAATGAAACTATAGACACCCTCCCCCCCCCCCCCCAAATTTCTCTTTTGAATTCATCCACCAAATGCCAAAAATGAGAATAGATTCATAAAATATAATCAAATATGAATAAAATATAATCATATATGAAAATTGCTTCAACAATCGTCTAAATCCGAGGTTTATAGCTCCAAATATGAATAAAATGACCAAACCCTTGATTTAAAGCTTCTGTCCAGCCATTTTCGCTTTTGCGAACAAATGAGCCGCTTCTGCGATAATACATCCGCTTCTGCGGAACCAGCTGAAAATTTAACCCTCGCACATGCGAACAAAATATCCGCTTCTACGACATTGCAGGTGCGAGCCATCATCCGCCCCTGTGCAAAACCTCGCTTCTGTGCCCCAACCAACCGCACCTGCGCATCCGCACATGCGCTCAAAACTCCGCTTCTGCGATATTCCTCACCAGCCTTTTCTCGCTTCTACAAAGAACAGCCCGCATCTGCGAAGTCGCGTCTGCGACCAAGACTCCGCAGATGTGGCTACACCAGCAGCAGAAATCTTCAGCAATGCGACAAGAGATAAAAATGATCCTAACCATGTCCGTAACTCACCCTAGCCCCTCGGGACCCCGTCCAAATTTACCAACAAGTCCCATAACATAATACAGATCTACTCAAGGCCCCAAATCACGCATAACAATATCGAAATGATAAATCGCACCTCAAATCATATATAATGAATTTTGAACTTTCAACTTCCCAAACTCGTGCCGTAACATATCAAATCAACTCGAAATGAACTCAAATTTTGTGCACAAGTCCCAAATGACATAACAAAGCTATCCCAATTTCTGGAACCACAATCTAAATCTGATATCCTCAAAGTCAACTCTCGGTAAAACTTATGAACTTTCCAAATCTTCAAATTTCTAACTTTCGCCAATTAGCGTCGAAACCTTCTAGAAATATCCAAATGCAAATATGGGCATTCGCCCGAGTCTGAAATTACCATTCGGACCTAACGAAACCATCAAAACTCTATTTCAAGGTCAAATACTAAAAAGTCAAACTTGGTCAACTCTTCCAACTTTAACGCTTCAATAATAAAATTCATTCCTCCAAATCAATTCCGAATAACCTGAAAATTAAAACTGAGGATTTACACAAGTCATAATACATAACACGATACTTCTCAAGACTTCAAATAGCTGAACAGAATGCAAATGCTCAAACCAACTTACTGGGTTGTTACACTTGTGGCACAAGATTTTTCGCAAATATCCTAGCATTGATTATATGGAGATATATTCTCCCATGGTTGATGTAATCACATTCAGGTATCTTATCAGTTTAGCAATTTATGAAAAACATGATATGCATCATATGAATGTTATCACCGCCTATTTATATGGCTTACTGGACGATGAAAGTTTTATGAAAATCCCTGAAGGATTCAAAGTGCCTGAAACATACAAAGATTCCCGGGAAACTTGTTCGATAAAGCTTCAGAAATTCTTATATAGATTGAAGCAATCAAGGCTCATGTAGTATAATCGCCTTAGCAAATACCTATTGAAAGAAGGGTACAAAATTAACCCAATTTGTCCTTGTGTCTTTATAAAGTACCTGGATCTGAATTTGTTGTAATAACTGTGTATGTTGATGACTTGAGTATAATTGGAGCTCCTGAAGAGATTCCAAAGGTAATAAAATATTAAAAAATAATTTGAAATGAAAGATCTTAGAAAGACAAAAAATATTTCTTGGCTTACAAATTGAGCATTTGAAAAATGGAATATTTGTCCATCAATCAACATACACCGAAAATATTTTGAAGTGCTTTTATATGGATAAAGCTCATCCATTGAGTACCCCGATGGTTGTGAGATCGCTTGATATAAATAAAGATCCATTTCATCCTCATAAAAATGATGAAGAAATTCTAGGTGCTGAAATACCATATCTTAGTGCAATTGGGGCATTAATATATCTTGCTAATATTTCTAGATCAGATATAGCTTTATCTATAAGCTTGTTAGCAAGATTTAGTTCTTCCCCAACATAAAGACATTGTAATGGTATTAAGCATCTATTCAGATATCTCTAAGGGACTATTGATATAGAATTATTTTACTCAAATTAATCCAAGTCACAACTGATTGGTTATGCAGATGCAGGATATTTGTCTGACTCACATAAAGGTCAATCTCAAACAGGCTATTTATTCACATGTGGAGGACTGCCATATCATGGCATTAAAACAAAGCAAACTATGATTGCTACTTCTTCAAATCATGCAGAAATAATAGCCATTCATGAAGCGAGTCGAGAATGCGTTTGGTTGAGTTCAATAACTCAACATATCCAAGAGATATGTGGCCTTTCATGGGGAAGGGATATTCCAATAACATTATATAAAGACAATGTTTCATGTATAGCTCAACTAAAAGAGGGATATATTAAAGGAGACAACAAAGCATATTTCACCAAAATTCTTTTTCATGTATGATCTTTAAAAGAATGGTGAATTAGATGTTCAACAAATCCATTCAAGTGATAATTTGGTAGATTTGTTCACTAAGGCATTGCCGACATCAACATTTAAGAAGTTAAGATACAAGATTGGAATGCGTCGTCTTCGAGATATCAAATAAAGTTTTTATCAGGAAGAGAATTACGCGTTGTACTCTTTTTTCCTTAACCAAGGTTTTGTCCCATTTGGATTTTTCTGGAAAGGTTTTTAATGAGGCAACTCTTAATGCGTAATATGTGTATTCTTTTTCCTTCACTGGATTTTTTCCACCGAGTTTTCATTAGTAAAGTTTTAATGAGGCACATTATCTATTAATGGACATCCAAGGGGGAGTGTTATAAATCCTGCAAGTGAATTCATCCACTTGCAACGATGGATGTCTTCCATAATAGGTTTCAGAATGGTTTTGTATTCATAAAAGTTTTTGGATTGGCTTTATACAAGTAACATGTTTTGGATTGATTTTGTAACAACGAAATATTTCTATAAATCTGTTCATTGATGAACCTATTCGATACAATTGAAAATAGAAGAAATCCTCTCTTCTAATATTATTATTCCATTTTTCTTCTTTCTATTTCTCTTCCTTCTCTCTCTATTCGAGCAAAATACCTGCTTCTAATCGTGAATTTTCTAGCTGAATCATCTAGAGTTAATATAACGACCCGGCCAGTCGTTTTGAGCTCTAGCACATCGTTAAGTGGTTTGAGACCATGAGTAGCTTTATTTCGGGTATTATGACTTGTACGTGTGGTAGGAATTGAATTTCGGGAAGTTCAGAGTTGATTTGGAAAGAAAATTCTAATTTCAGAAGCTTTAAGTTGGAAGAATTCACTAAGGTGTGATTTTTAAGTAAATGACCTCGGAATCGAGATTTGAAGGTTCTAAGTTCCAACAAGTTTGTATGATGGTTTTGGGTTTGGGTGTATGTCCGGATCGGGTTTTGGATGATCCGGGAGTATTTCGGCGCTTATTACGGAAGGTTGGAATTTGGAAGAATTTCATAAATTTGGGTTGAAGTGTATTTCAATGTTATCAATGTCCGTTTGGAATTTTGAGTCTGAGAATAGCTCCGTATAATGATTCTGGCCTTAGGAGCGCGTCCGGAAGTAGATTTGGAGGTCCGTAGGTCATTTCAGGGTCATTTGGCAAAAATTAAAAATTTGGATAATTTATAAAAGTTTAACCGGGAGTGGACTTTTTGATATCGGGGTCGGATTTTGATTCCAGAAGTTGGAGTAGGTTCGTAATGTCAATTATGACTTGTGTGCAAAGTTTGAGGTCAATCGGACCTGATTTGATAAGTTTCGGCATCGAATGTAGAAGTTTAAAGTTCTAAAGTTCATTAAGCCTGAATTGGGATGTGATTCGTGGTTTTAGCATTGTGTGATGTAATTTGAAGTATCGACTAAGTCCGTATGGTATTTTAGGACTTTTTGGTAGGTTTGGTTGAGGTCACGTGGGGCCTCAGGGTGGTTGCGGATGGTTAACGGACCAAGTTGAAGCTTCAAGGATGGTTGAAGTGCACCAGTTCTGGTGTAATCGTACCTGCGCAAATTTGACCGCAGGTGCGTGACCGCCAAAGCAAAGAAACGGTCGTAGGTGCAGTTTGGGCGAAGCTGGGCAGTGACCGCAGGTGTGAAGGGTCATCCGCACCTGCGAGATCGCAGATGTAGAGGTGCATCGCAGGTGCGAGATTGAGAGAAAGCCTGGGGGCGCAGGTGCGGAAGCATATCTGCAGATGCGGATGCGCATCTGCACATGGGAGACCGCATATGCGGTAATGGGCTGGAAGCCCTGGATCGCAGAAGCGATGGGAGATCCACAGAAGCGGGACCGCAAATGCGGTCAAGTAATCCGCAGAAGCGGAAACTGGGCAGAACATAAGGGATCGAACTTGGACATTTCTCCATTTTCATTTGAGATTTTTGGAGCTCGGTTCTTGGGCGATTTTGAGGAGACTTCATCATGTAACACAAGGTAAGTAGTTTTTTACTTTTTGTGAGCTAAATGTAAAGTTTATAAGGAGGAAAATTTGGAAAAATTATGGGATTTTTGAAAGAAACCGATAAATTTATATTTTTGGATTTCGACCATGAAATTGGACATAGAATTTGGAATAAATTATATATTTGAGTTCGTGGTGTCATGGGTAAAGTTTATCTTCGAAATTTTTTGAAATCCGGGCACGTGGACCCGGGGGTGATTTTTATCGACTTTTCGAACAGAGTTGGAAATTGTTGTAAATTGAATTATAATGAGTATTAGAGTATATATTTATGGATTTGCATCTTTATTGACTAGTTTTGGAGCGTTGGGCACCGAATTGAGTCGTTTTAAAGGCTTGGGAGCCGGCTATGGAATTTCGGAGCGAGGTAAGTCTCATTTCTAACCTTGTAAGAGAGAATTAACCCCATAGGTGAATCAAATCATTATGTACTTCTATTTGTGGGGGGCTACGTACGCACGAGGTGATAAGAGTCCGTACGTAGCTACTATTATGCTTATGTCCGGGTAGTCTAGGACCCATATCATGTTGTACTTGCGATGTTGCGCCCTGCTTGTTAATTTAATTGCTTAAAACATTTAGAAACTCGATAAGGGAATTGTAAAAAAGGGTTAAACTTCATTTACTTGACCATTAAACGAGAATTTGAAATTCTTGGAATATTTACCCCTTAATAAATCTTGAATTGGTTGTTTAATATATTTTTTCTCTTTTGTGGAGCGGGCCGAACTCCTCGGTAGCAGATAGATGCATCTATAGTCCGTGCCGTTCGACCCTCGGCAGTGTACAATTTAAATATTATGTTCGATCGGGTTGTACGACCTCGACATAATTTGCGCATGATTGAATTGGTTGCTTTGAAATTTATGATAATTGATATTGCTTCATTGGCGTGAGATACAAATTGATAATCGATGAAAAATAAATTTGGAAATTTCTTATTAACAAAAGAATTATTCACATATTTCATGATATTGAGCTTACATCCGTTCTACAAAATCCATGCTTTGTTATATCATTGATATTTTAATTATAGCCCATAGTAAGTGTCGAAGCCGATCCTTCGTCACTACTTCTTCGAGGTTAGGCGGGATACTTACTGGGTACGCGTTGATTTACGTACTCATACTACACTTGCTGTACATTTTTTGTGCAGGTACATATATGACTAGTGGCCTCGTGAGAGCAAAGGCATGTAGGCATGCCGAGACTTAGGTGAGTTGCATTCCATAGTACGACCCGCAGCCAACAGAGTCTCCCTCAGAGTATTTATATTTTTCCTGTCCAATTTGTATTCCGGACGGATGCTGTATTTTATTTTATATTCCTAGTTGATGCTCATGCACTTGTGACACCGGGTTTTGGGGTGATTTGGGTTGTCCTGTATTGAAATTGTTTTAAAATATTATTATTTACACTGTAGATTTCATCTTTTACTGTTTAATTGAAGAAAAATATGATTTCTAAAATATAAAAAAATGAGAACCAAATTAAGTATTTATTTTTTGGCTTGCCTGACAATGATGTCCGGCGCCATCACGACCTTTAATGAATTTTGGGTCGTGACAACATGGTATCAGAGAACTAAGTTCACTTAGGTCTCACGAGTCATGAGCCAGTCTTGTAGAGTCTTGCGAATCGGTATGGAGATATCTGTACTTATCTTCTAGAGTCTACAAGAATGTTAGGAGCACTTCCCTTCTTGATCCCTCATCGTGCGATTTGATTCCTTTGAGGCTTATGCCTTAATTTCCTTCCTATTCAATCTTGTGTGACATGAAGTGCTTGTTATAAATTGGGAATCGAGGAATTTTAATGGTACTAAAGATGTGGTGCGGGATATTTCTCCATGCGTATTTGATTGGGCTATTGTCGTCGCCTTGCGTAAGGTCGTTCTATCATTTCAGCTCGGTATCAGTAATACCTAAGGTTTTGAGGTTTGGCATTGATTGTTATGACGATCTGTGTGTTGCTATCGCACAGTGTTTGTTTAATGGTAGGATGCTTGTCTATGCGTCGAAGCAGTGAATGACTTGGAAGAGGTTAACTCAGTGCATGATTCGGAGATCCAGTATTTTATTTCCGGCAAAGGAAAAGCAATCGGACTATGAATGTTTAGGTTCGGGTTGACGGAGTAACGAGACTTGGTAATTCAAGCATGGTGGAATTTTCATCCGTGATGTGGTGTCGTCGCCCTGGATTGAATGTGTTAAGTTCGCCGGTGTAATAGTCTTCATCAATTTGCCTTCGGGGCAGGGTAGTGTGAAATAGTGCCGGGGAAGCGACAGTCAGAGATCGCGGTGTGCAGTGGTTTAGGATTGAATTGGTATTTCTAGTGTTGATGGCTCGAGAAAGATGATCTTCGGAAAGGTTTAAAGTTGGTAGCGATCAATTAGTTCAAGTGCTACAGAGATAGATTTTGATTTAAGGCAACAACTGGGTAGCGAAGGATGAGAAAAAATATGTGGGAGGTGTATTGTCGCGGTTAAGTTTCTAGAAGGCCAAGTGTGAGAAGCACAAATTGAGTAGTTGCTTAAAGGAGAGGGTTTGACCAAAGTGGCAGAGTATCAGATGGGTTTTGTGGTAGTATAGCTACACGCGTTGAGGAAAGATTAGAGTGATTTGGAACTCATGGTGGACAGTGACTAAGTCTACGAACTTAATTTGGAATATTGGCTGCTATACGGAGAAGGGTTGGATACGACAGAAAGGAGTTGCATGATATGAAGAAGGATACAACATGACTTAGGATTGGAATGTATTGTCACACCTTTAGTTGATGTCCACGAGGAGTGAACAGACTTGTACGCCTGGTGAACGAGCACGAGCTCAGGATGGTTTATTGGTTTCGTTGTAATTGTACTCGGTGCAGCGTTGTTGGAAGATGTCGGCATGGAATTTCCACAGGTAGGTTATTTACGGCGAACAGGTTAATTGTTGCGTGGTGTTGAAGAAGCTTCTACGAAGAATTTTACTGGCTATCCGGTAAGAGGTCGAATATGTAAATGTGACTAGTGATTCAGAGCATTCATGAAATGGTTAACATAAGGATTTCGAGGAATTTGGTGGGTCGATTGCGCGAGGTCATGTCGGTAAGGGAGAAGGAATCTTGGTAGGTTCCAGGGTCATGTAATGGTAGCTTCAAGCTTAAGCGGGAGAGCCCCACCGCCTACGATTGGATTGCATGGTTGTCTACTTATGAGGTTTCTGGTTATTGGCATATTGGTGGGTTATTACGACTAAGGAAATAGAACATCAGTGGTGATTTGAGCAAAGGATTTGAGAAATGTGTGCTATAATTGGCCTTATAGATTCATGTTCAAGCTTTGGGAAGACTTAGGATTTATACTTCATGTAGATGTGTTATACAAGAAAGGCGATTCAGCCGGGTGCTTCTTCGAGAGGGCGTTCATGTGCTAGCAGAGCCTTGGAATTTGATCATATTTGGGAACAAGTCAGAGTGGGTGACTCTCAACAATGGTTCTAGTGGGTTCAAAGTGCGGTGCCTAAGGATTTCGAGCCAGTAGTATGGTTAAGTATTGAGCTTTTGTAGGGGATTATGAAAAATGGCTTGGAGTGTTCTACGTTATCTTCGGTCAGCGGTGTGGCATTGGAGGAATGGGAGAAAATTACTTCGTATTCATAGAGAGATTTTCAGAATGGGTGTACCAGTTGAAGATGCGAATATGCGCATAAGTAGGGTATGAGATGGTTCATGGTTTTTGGAGACAACATGGTCTCGTGAAATAAGGTCACTCAGGATGAGTGCGGATTTGGGTTCATGATGTTTTGAATGGAGCTATTATTATTTCTAGGGCAAGTTCTGAGTATTAGAAGAAGTGGCTCGGTTGGTAGTGGTTGAATCAGCACGGTTATGTCAGCGATCGGTTTCTCCAGCGTGAAGTTATACATGTAGTTTGTGGGCTTGAGCTCCACCACAACTTGGTTGATTTGGGAGGTATTCGATTCGTATGGCTTTGTTATGTAAAGGGATTTCAGGAAGAGTTATGGCAGTTTAGATTACAACACGAGGTTGTATTTTTTGCGGTTTGGGAATTTAGTTGCGTGTTGCATTGGTTCTTCTGAAATGTGCTAAGTAAAAGGTTTCTATATGATGAAGTATTTATCCTATTAGTGGATCAGGGGTTATTATGGAATTCTGATACTCTCACGTATTGGCATGTTAGGTGCAGTGAGCTTCATAGGGAATTGGAAGCTGAGGATCAAGGTTGCGGTTCGGTGTTGACAAGAACGTCACAAGCTCGGATGATCAGGGAAGAATTCAGATGGTTAGATCAGCTGGTATTGTCTTTTAGCGTCACCTAAGATCGGTGTCCTATGTAAGAGGCTTTGTGTACTGATTTGCGACTTCTTGATTTGCTTTACAGCATTAGTGTAGCCAGTGGTATGGATGTGCAGACTTGTTACCTGGTGCGGAAGGTCGTGGGAGTGTATCCCACAGGAAGATGGTATAAGTGTGACTTGTAGTCACTTGATTGATTAAAGATTTAAAACCAAGTATGGATATTGTGGTACTATCGCTAATGTGAGAATTTATGTCTGAAGGGAGCTTAGTTCATTTGGTTGCGGACTGTGGAAGTTTGTTCCGGATTTGACGGTTGTTTTTGTGTGTCGGGGGAAAGAGGGTTATTGTGGATACTTGAAAGGTTATTTTCCCGGTGCGGTACGATCAGAATCAGCTTGAGGTCCGTGGATGGATCTAAATGTGAATATGGGCTCTATATCAGGCCGGATGTGTTCATTTCAGCATAGCATTATTTTCGGAGGGGTCTTCGGGCCTTGGATGATATTTCTATTGTCGGCCTTTCCGTATGGTCTCTATTGTGCCATGTGGGTTGTGAGGCAGTTTGATTATTCGCACTCGTACTGAGATCCAGCATAGTTGTGGTGTTATATAAGCAAGATGGCTCCCGAGATACAGGTCATTTATTGCACCTTAGTCGTGCTCGAGTTTTGTAGCGTATGGCGCTATCTGTCTCCCCAGGGATGGTATTGTGCACTTAGCGTGCGTGTGGTTGACATTTAGGTATTTCGTAGGTATAAGCATTTTGGCTTGATAGGTACTTCCCTATTTATTCTCATGTGTGGATCGGGTGGCAAGCCGCCACGGGTATATGGTTGGATCAGGTGGCATGCCGCCACAGGTACGTTGTTTGGATCGGGTGGCACGCCGCCACGGGTGTCATGGTTGGATCGGGTTGCACGCTGCAATGGTATCATGGTTAGATCGGGTGGCACGCCGCAACAATGTGATGTTGAGTGCAGTTCCCTGTACCTATTTTTTGTGTTTTGCTTCTCATTTTCTGAGGAAGGTTCATAACATCTTTTCGGTTGTTTAATTAGTCACATGGGTTGAGCAGTTCTTTCCGGAGTTCATTTTTCCTTATGTATCACATGCGAGTTTGTGGATTGTTGGCACATGGTGGCATCATATGAGACCTTTGGTAGTGTTTATGGTGGCTTATTGCCGGAACAACTTATACTGTGTGAGACGAGATTATTAGACCTGGGATCAGTGCGATCGGATTATATGAGGCATATTAAAAAGAAAATATCGTTATTTGGTTCATAATGGGGTAATGGTCCTTGTCAGGAAGAGGGACTCAATGATTTGTTGACTCGGAAGTTGGTTCTGAATTTTTACACATCCCTTATATTGCGGTAGTATTGCGAGAGTTGAAACGGGACTTATATGCTTCATGAGGTTTGTTGTGAGCATCAGATTCGTGGGATTTCGGTTGTTGTTATTAGGGGATGTTATTATGGTCATGTAAATTATGTGGTGCATGGTGTGGATTCTGTGAAGGTATGCAAATATGTATTGGTGCATCATATAGTGATTAATACGGCGTTCGTATGTTAGAAACATGCATGGCATAGAATTTCATATGTTAGAATTTGTCTCTAAAGCTAATTTGACTAAATAAAAGGGAGAATCTTCAGATTTGCTTGAGCTAATGTTCTCAACTGAATTGTGGTAGCACGGGTAGGTGCACGAGGTGTTAAATAATGATTTCGAAGACCAAGATCCTTTACCATAGATTTGGCTTTATTGTAGGATATAGGAATGTTCAACTCAGGCATCGCCTCTTTTAATAGCTCTAAAAGAGAAGTAAAAGATGCATTGCTCCATCCATGTAGACACTTCAACAAATACAGACGGATTGTGAAAGATAATCTAGAGAATTCTTTACAACCAGGATATAGTTCTTGGCTTGCCTCGTTGTAACAATCCAGCCGGTCGTTTTGAAAGTAATAGCCCTGATCCCCTATTTACTATTTCTCCCGCATCTATCTCTGCTATTGTGACTTGTCGAGAGGTTTCGTTTTGGGTTTTGGAATGTTTCGGGACACTTAGTCCCTAAAACGGGAGCTTAAGTCTTAGGACTTTGACCGTAGTCAGAATTATGTAAAGACGACTCTGGAATGGACTTTCGTCAGTTCTGTTAGCTACGTTGGGTGATTTTGGATTTAGGAGTGTGTTCGAAATATGTTTTGGAGGTCTGTAGCTCATTTAGGCTTGAAATGGCGAAAGTCAAATTTTTGGGAAGTTTGACTGGTAGTGGACCTTTTGATATCGGGGTCGTATTCCAATTTCGGAAGTTGGAGTAGGTCCGTAATGTTAAATATGACTTGTATGCAAAATTTGGAGCCAATCGGACGTGGTTTGATAGGTTTCGACATCGGTTGTCAAATTTGGAAAATTCTAAGTTCTTTAAGTTTGAATCGGAAGATGATTCGTGATTTTAGCGTTGTTTGAGGTCGTTTGAGGGTTCGACTAAGTTTGTATGGAGTTTAGGATTGGTTGGTATGTTTTATCAAAGTCCCGGGGGCCTCGGATGAGTTTCGGGTGCTTAATGGATGGAAAATTTGACTTGTGCATATTCTGAAGTTGCTGGTTCTGGTATTTTTGCACCTGCGGTGCGAAGTCCATAGGTGCGGTCCCGCAGAAGAGAAAAAAAGGTCGCAGGTGCGCTTTTAATCTTTAGGGACAGTGGATGCAGGTGCGACGAGTAAGCCACAGAAGTGGAGCCGCATCTGCGGAAGAGAGGTCGCAAAGCGAATTTGGGGAGGAAGCCAAGTTCCGCAGAAGCAGACGATTGAGCGCTGAAACGCATCCGAAGATGCGGATATATGTCTGCAGGTGCAGAACCGGGGAATTTAATGAAATTCCGCAGGTGCAGAGCTTTAGCCGCAGAAGCGGTTAATGGACCGCAGGTGCGGTTTAACTGGCAGAAAAGGGGCCAAATCGAGGGTTTGATTCATTTCTTCATTTTTGGACTTGGGAGCTCGGGAATTGGCGATGTTTCGAGGGATTTTCAGAGAGAGCTCTAGGGCAACGATTCCTAACTTGTTTTTGGTTGTATTTCATTAATCTATAGTTGTTTCCTCCATTTAATTTCGGATTTGGATTGAAAAGTTAGGAAAATGGGGGAGGAGTTCCCTAACCGAATTTTTGAGTTTTGATTGGGATTTAGACATCGAATTTGATTAATTTTGGTACGAGTGAACTCGTGAGTGAAAGGGTGTTCATATTTTGTAACTTTTACCTGATTCCGAGACGTAGGCCCGGGGAGGCTTTTTAGGACGGATTTCGGATTTTTTATTAAAATCTTGATTTCATTAATTAGATTAGTCTATTATAGTTGTATTTATGATATGTAATTATTTTTGGCTAGATTTGGGCTATTCAGAGTCGGATATTCGTGGAAAAGGTATTGTTACCGATTGATTGAGCTTGGTTCAAGGTAAGTGGCTTGTCTAACCTTGTGTGGGGGAAATCCCCTTACGATTTGGTACTGTTTTGATATGTGAGAGTCGTGCACGTGAGGTGATGAGTGCGTACACTGGCTAATTGTTGTAAAAACCCGATTCCTACTAAGTAATAACCAGTTTCCTTCTTATTTGAGTTACATCAGCATGTGTAGTATCCTCTTAGCTTAGAATAACATGTCTACTTGCCTTAATTGCTTATCTGAACTTCGTGCAGCATGTTTAGTGAATTTCCTATTTTTCCTTGACTTGTACCTTGTCTAAATTGTAGGACTTCGCGTTATAGCTGTTAATTCTATTATTTGAGCTGCATATTTACTTTGGGACTACGGAATGGTATTCCGGGAGATCCCCCTGTACTGCATATTTACTTTGGGACTACGGAATGGTATTTCGGGAACTCCCCCTGTGCTGTATATTTACTTTGGGACTACGAAACGGTATTCTGGGAGCTCCCCCTGTTCTACATATTTACTTTGGGACTACATAACGGTATTCCGGGAGATCCTCCTGCATATTTACGTTTGGGACTACGAGCTGATGTAACTCAAATAAGAAGGAAACTAGTTATTACTTAGCAGGAATCAGGTTTTTACAACAATTAGCCCGTGTACGTACTCATCACCTCACGTACACGACGCTCACATATCAAAATAGTACCAAATCCTAAGGGAATTTCCCCCACACAAGGTTAGGCAAGCCATTTACCTCGAACCAAGCTCAATCAATTGGTAACAATGCCTTTTCCACGAATATCCGACTCCGAATGGCCAAAATCTAGCCAAAGACAATTACATATCATAAATATAACTATAATAGACTAATCTAATTAATGAAATCAAGATTTTAATAAAAATTCCGAAATCCGTCCTATAAAGCCTCCCCGGGCCCACGTCTCAAAATCGGGTAAAAGTTACCAAATATGAACACTCATTCACTCACGATTTCATTCATACCAAAATTAACCAAATCCGATGTCTAAATCCAAATCAAAACTCAGAAATTCGGTTAGGGAACTCCTCTCCCATTTTCCCAACTTTTCAATCCAAATCCGAAATTAAATGGAGGAAACAACTATAGATTAATGAAATACAACAAAAAATGAGTTAGGAATCGTTACCCCAAAGCTCTCTCTGAAAATCCCTCGAAACATCGCCAATTCCCAAGCTCCCAAGTCAAAAATCGAAGAAATGAATCAAACCCTCGATTTGGGCCCTTTTCTGCAAGTTAAACCGCACTTGCGTTCCATTAACCGCTTCTGCGGCTAAAGCTCCCCACCTGCGAAATTTCATTAAATTCCTCGGCTCCGCACCTGCGCACATATTTCTGCATCAGCGGATGCGCTTCAGCGCTCAATCGTCCGCTTTTGCGAAACTTGGCTTCCTTCCTAAATTCGCTTCTGCGACCTCTCTTCCGCAGATGCGGCTCCGCTTCTATGGCTTACTCGTCGCACCTGCTTCCACTGGCCCTCAAGATTAAAAGCGCACCTGCGACCTTTTTCTCGCTTCTTCGGGACCGCACCTGTGGACTTCGCACCGCAGGTGCGAAAACACCAGAACCAGCAACTTCAGAATATGCACAAGTCAAATTTTTCATCAGCTAAGCACCCGAAATTCACCCGAGGCCCCCGGGCTTCGACCAAATATACAACCAATCCTAAAACACCATACGAACTTAGTTGAGCCCTCAAACGACCTCAAATAACGCTAAAATCACGAATCATCCTACGATTCAAACTTAAAGAACTTAGAATTTTCCAAATTCGACAATCTATGCCGAAACCTATCAACCCATGTTTGATTGACTCCAAAATTTGCACACAGGTCATATTTAACATTACAGACCAACTCTAACTTTCGGAATCGGAATTCGACCCCGATATCAAAAAGTCCACTGCTGGTCAAACTTTCCAAAGATTCAACTTTCGCCATTTCAAGCCTAAATGAGCTACAGACCTCTAAAACACATTCCGAACATGCTCCGAAATCCAAAATTACCCAACGGAGCTAACGGAACCGACGAAAATCCAATCCAGAGTCATTTTCACACAATTCCGACTAAGGTCAAAGTCCTAAGACTTAAACTCCCGTTTTAGGGACTAAGTGTCCCAAAACACTCCAAAACCCAAAACGAAACCTCCCGACAAGTCACAATAGCAGAGATAGATGCAGGGGAAACAATAAATAGGGGATCGAGGCTATTACTTTCAAAACGATCGGCCGGGTCGTTACATCCTTCCCCTCTTAAAATAATCGTTCTTCCTCGGACGAGTATAGAGACATACCTGAAGTGGTGAAAAGATGAGGATAACGGCTGCGCATATCCTACTCGATCTCCCAAGTCGCCTCCTCGACTGGTTGTCCCCTCTAATGAACCTTCACGGAAGCAATGTTCTTTGACCTTAGCTTTCTTACCTGCCTGTCTAAAATATCCACTGGCTCCTCAACATAAGATAGATTCTTGTCCAATTAGACTGAGCTGAAATCCAACACATGGGACGGATCGTCGTGATACTTCCGGAGAATCGAAACATGAAATATCGGATGAACTCCTGCTAGGATGGGAGGTAAGGCAAGATCATAAGCAACTTCCCCAACTCGCTGCAACACCTCAAAGGGACCAATAAACCTTGGGCTCAACTTGCTCCTCTTTCCGAACCTCATAACGCCCTTCATAGGCGAAACCCGGAGCAAGACCCGCTCTCCAACCATGAATGCAATGTCGTGAACCTTTCGGTCCGCGTAACTCTTCTGTCTGGACTGGGCTGTGAGAAGTCTACCCTGAATCACCTTAACTTTCTCCAAGGCATCCTGAACCAAGTCTGTATCCAATAGTCTAGCCTCGCCAACCTCAAATCATCCCACTGGAGACCGACACCGCCTACCATACATGGCCTCATACGGTGCCATCTGAATGCTGGACTGGTAACGGTTGTTATAAGCAAACTCCGCAAGTGGAAAGAACTGATCCCAAGCACCCCCAAAATCTATCACACGCACGTAGCATATCCTCTAGTATCTGAATAGTGCGCTCGGACTGTCCATCCGTCTGAGAGTGAAATGCTGTGCTCAACTTAACCCGAGTACCCAACTCATGTTGTACACTTCCAGAACCGTGATGTGAACTACGTACCTCGGTCAGAGATGACAGATATCGGTACGCCATGAAGTCTGGAAATCTCGCGGATATAAATTCGAGCCAACTGCTTGGAAGAATAGGTAGTCATCACAGGAATGAAATGAGATAACTTGGTCAGCCTATCTACAATCACCCAAACTACATCAAATTTCCGTCGAGTCCGTGGAAGCCCAACAACAAAATCCATCATGATCTGCTCCCATTTTCACTCCGCAATCTCTAACTTTGCAAGCAATCCACATGATCGTTGATGCTCATATTTTACCTATTGGCAATTCAGACATCGAGCCACATACTCTACTATATCCTTCTTCATTCTCCTCCACCAGTAATGTTGTCTCAAGTCTTGATACATCTTTGCGGCACCCGGATGAATAGAGTACCGAGAACATTGAGCCTCCTGGAGAATCAACTCACGCAAACCATCTACATTGGGGACACATAGCCTGCCCTGCATCCTCAATGCACCATCATCTCCAATAGCGACCTCCTTAGCATCACTGTGTTGGACCGTGTCCTTAAGGACAAGCAGATAGGGGTCATCATACTAACACTCCCTGATACGATCATAAAGAGAAGACCGAGAGACCACACAAGCCAATATTCGACTCGGCTCAGAAATATCCAATCTCACAAACTGGCTGGCTAAGGCCTGAACATCCAATGCCAATGGCCTCTCTGCTACTGGTAGATATGCTAAACTCCCCAAACTCTCCGCCCAGCGACTCAAAGCATCGGCCACCATATTGGCCTTCCCCGGATGGTACAAAATAGTGATATCATAATCCTTAAGCAGCTCCAACCACCGTACAAATAATGCGGCCAAATCTTCAAGGCATGAACAATAGTTGCTAACTCAAGATCGGGGACATGATAGTTCTTTGCATGCACCTTCAGCTGTCTGGACGCATAGGAAATCACCCTACTGTCCTGCATCAATAAATCACCGAGACCAATCCGCGATGCATCACAATATACAGTATAAGACCCCAAACCTGTAGTCAATACCAATACTAGGGCTATAGTCAAAGTTGTTTTGAGCTTCTGAAAGCTCTCCTCACATTCCTCTGTCCACCTGAATGAAGCACCCTTCTGGGTTAGCCTGGTCATAGGTACTGCAATATATGAGAAACCCTCTACAAATCGATGGTAATACCCCGCCAAACCAAGAAAACTCCGTATCTCTATAGTTGTGGATGGTCTGGGCCAACTCTGCACTACTTCAATCTTCTTCAGATCCACCTGGATCCCATCACTCGATACTATATGACCCAAGAATGCCACTGAGTCTAGCCAAAACTCACATTTGGAAAATTTTGCATATAATTTCTTTTCTCTCAAAGTCTGGAGCATAGTCCTCAGGTGCTGCTCATGATCCTCCCGAGTCTGGGAGTACACCAGAATGGCGTCAATAAACACAATGACGAATGAGTCAAGGTAGGGCCGAAACACACTGTGCATTAAGTGCATAAATGCTGCTGGGGCATTGGTCAGCCCAAAAGACATCACAAGGAACTCGTAGTGACCATACCGGGTCCTGAAAGCAGTCTTCGGGATATCTGGCTCCCGAATCTTCAATTGATAATAACCTGAACATAAGTCAATCTTGGAAAACACTATGGCACCCTATAACTGATCAAATAAGTCATCAATACGAGGCAATGGATACATGTTCTTTACTGTGACTTCGTTCAACTGTCGGTAATCAATACACATCCGCATAGAACCATCCTTCTTCTTCACAAATAAGACAGGATCACCCCAAGGTGACACACTAGGCCGAATGAAGCTTTTATCAAGCAACTCCTGTAACTGCTCCTTCAACTCCTTCAATTCAGGAGGAGCCATACAATATAGAGGAATAGAGACGGGCTGAGTGCCCGGCAATAAATCAATGCCAAAATAAATATCTCTGTCGGGCGGCATGCCCGGAAGGTCAGCTGGAAACACATCTGAAAAGTCCCTCACTACTGGAACTGACTCAACTGTAGTGGTATCAATACTGACATCTCTTACATAAGCTAGATGCGCATCACACCCCTTATCAACCATTCGTTGAGCTTTAATAAAAGAAATAACTCTGCTGGGAGTATACTCTAAGGTACCTCTCCACTCTAATCACGGTAAACCTGGCATAGCCAGCGTCACGGTCTTAGCGTGACAATCAAGAATAGCATAATGGAGCGACAACCAGTCCATGCCCAAAATAATATCAAAGTCCACCATGATGAGAAATAATAAATCGGCTCTGGTCTCAAAACCACTAAGAGCAATCAAACACGACCGATACACGTGGTCCACAATAAGAGAATATCCCACAGGAGTAGACAAATAAACAGGAGAACTCAAAGAATCCCGAGATACACCCAAATACGGGGCAAAATAAGAGGACACATAAGAATATGCAGAGCCTTGGTCAAATAATACCGACGCATCTCTATGACAGACCGGAATAATACCTGTAATGACAAAATCAGAAGAAACTGCCTCTGTACGAGCAGGAATGGCATAATATCTGGCTTGGCCTCCCCCTCTAGGGCGACCTTTACCTCCCCGACGTACACCTCGAGGTGGATGAGTAGGTGGGGTGGTAACTGGTGCTGTAATCATAGCCTGAGGACCCAATGGAGCATGCTGTGGCTGAGAAGTCTATGGAGGTGCACCCCTCAGAATCCTGGGGAAATCCCTCACCATATGGTGAGTGTCGCCACACTCAAAACAAGCTCTCGGAGGGCATGGCTAATGTGTCTGACTCAGGCCAAATCTGATAGACTGGCCGCTAGGAACACCCCGTGCAGGAGGTACACTAGATATTGGCGGTGCATAATAAGGCTCCTGGGGTCTAGAAGGAGCTGGAACACCGCTGGCGGTTGGAAGAGCTGAATGAACGGGGCGGCTCACATAACCCCTACCATGGCGAGCTACTGGGGCACGAGCTCCAGAATAATAACCAGTCTCTTGAGACCTCTTGGCCTCTCTCTCCTCTCTGTCCTGGGCAAGCATGCCTTCCAATCTCCTAGCAATACTCACAACCTGCTGATAAGAAATATCCATCTCCAACTCCCTGACCATACTAATCCGGATACTAGGGTGGAGTCCTTCAATAAACCGTCGAGCCCTCTCTCGAACTGTGGCAACCAAGGCCGGTGCATGTCGGGCTAAATCACTAAAACAGACTGCATACTCTGACAGAATCATAGCACCCTGGCGAAGCTACTCAAACTTCGCGCGCCATGAGTCCTTGAGGCTCTGAGGGACATACTCTCTCAAAAACATGTCCGAGAACTGAGTCCATGTAAGTGAAGCTGCCTCATCTGGACTACTCAATTCATAAGCACGCTACCATTTATAGGCTGCTCCCCTAAGCTGGAAGGTGGTAAAAGAAACCCTACTCGACTCTGCTACGTCCATAGTACGGAGAATACGATGACACTCCTCCAGAAAACCCTGAGCATCATCTGTATCCAATTCGCTGAAGGTAGGTGGGTGGTACTTCTTGTACATCTCAAGTCTGAGCTGCTCCACCTCAGAAGTTGCTGCCCTAACCTCGGGATGAACTGGATCTACCGGCTGCATTGATACAATCTCTGTAACCTGGTCGACCTGAACCTGTTGCTTTGGAGTACCGGTGATGGGAGTCTATGCTCCTCCCCCGGCCTGAGATATTGTAGGAGCAAGTGGAATGAATCCAGCCTGAGCTAAGGTGCTGAACATGCTCAGAAACTGGGCTAGAGTCTCCTGGAGGGTTGGTGCAGAAATAGGTATCTCAGGTGTCTGCCCTCCAGTTGGAGCTACTGGGGGCTCCTCTGTAGTAGCTCGTGCGGGTGCTCTGGCTACACCATGTGGACGTCCTCGACCTCTATCCCGGTCCCAGCCCTGGCCTCTCGCGGCTTTAGCAGGGGGCGCAGGTGCCTGGTTATCAGATCCACCTATACGTGTCCTCACCATCTGTGAGAGAATAGAATACAGAAGTTTAGAATTTTCAAGTCAACAATTTTTGCACGACAAGGAATTCAAGTAGTGAAATTTTCCTAACAGTTCCATAACCTCCCGAAGATAAGTACAGACGTCTCCGTACCGATTCGCGAAACTCTAATAAATCGGCTTGTGACTCACGACACCTATGAACCTAGAGCTCTGATACTAACTTGTCACGACCCAATTTTCCCACTGTTTGACATCGTAAGGGCAACTAGTCTCTACGACTAGGTAAGCATAACCTTTGCGGAATAATGAAATGAAAACATAAATTTTTACAACTAACTGTAGCAATAACACCGTAACTGAATACCATGCCGCTTGTCATGTACAATAACCAACTCCTCAATATACTACACAGCATTCCCAAAACGCGGAACATCATGAATCACAAACTATAGAAGGAAAATCTAGTATCTCTATACATTAGAGTCTAACAAAAGAAAATACCGAAGTTAATGGACATGGGAAAGAGTAGAAGGGGACTCCGAGATTTGCGGACGCGAAAGATATACCTTGAAGTCTCCAACGATGTCCTGGTTCACTGATAGTGTGGCTGACAAGGAGCACCTGGATCTGCACACGAAAAACATGTGCAGAGAATAGCATGACTATACCACAATCGGTACCCAATAAGTGCCAAGCCTAACCTCGGTTGAGTAGTGACAAGGTCAAGCCGGGGCCCTACTTGGTGTGTATATATATATATATATATATATATATATATATATATATATATATATATATAAAATAAAACTAGATAGAATGAAATCTTGTTAGCTTAGAATAGTATGTCTACTTGCCTTAATTGCTTATCTGAACTTTGTGCAGCATGTTTAGTGAATTTCTTGTTTTTCCTTGACTTGTACCTTGTCTAGATTGTAGGATTTCACATTGTAGCTGTTAATTCTATTATTTGAGGTGCATATTTACTTTGGGACTACGGAACGGTATTCCGGGAGCTCCCCTTGTTCTGCATATTTACTTTGGAACTACGGAACGGTATTTCGAGAGATCCCCATGTACTGCATATTTACTTTGGGACTACGGAACGGTATTTCGGGAACTCCCCATATGCTGTATATTTACTTTGAGACTACGAAACGGTATTCTGGGAGCTCCCCATGTTCTGCATATTTACTTTGGGACTACGGAATGGTATTTCAGGAGATCCCCCTGCACATTTACTTTTGGGACTACGAGACGGTATCTCGAAAAATCGCCTATTGTTATCTCTGTATACTGAGCTGTTGTCTTCTAGGGTTTAATTCTTGTTAAATTTCAGTTTTTATTTTACTGCGACATTTCATTCTATCTTGTTTTATTTTATATATATATATACCAGTAGGGCCATGGCATGACCTCGTCACTACTCGAACGAGGTTAGGCTTGGCACTTAATGGGTACCGATTGTGGGGTACTCATGCTACTCTCTGCACATATTTTTCGTGTGCAGATCCAGGTGTTCTTTGTCAGCCGCACTATCAGTGAGCCGGGACAGCTTTGGAGACTTCAAGGTATATCTGTCGCGTCCGCAGACCTCGGAGTCACCTTCTACTCTTCTCCATGTCCATTATCTTCGGTATTTTCTTTTGTTACTCTGATGTATAGAGACACGAGATTTTCCTTTTGTAGTTTGTGATTCACGATGTTTCGAGTTTTGGGAATGCTGTGTAGTATATTGAGGAGTTGGTTATTGTACATGTTAAGCGGCATGATATTCAGTTACGGTATTATTTCTACAGTTAATTATAAAAATTTATGTTTTTATTTTATTATTCCGTAAAGGTTAGGCTTACCTAGTCGTAGACACTAGGTATCGTCACGACGTCAAACGGAGGGAAAATTGGGACATGACACTCATCAACTAAGTTATAGAATTTAGTGGAATCTTCATTTGGACCTTCATACACTCCTCCAGTATGTGCAACATCTCTAAATTGATCATTCAACAACCCATCAATATCATCGTACGAGTAAACATTATCATCCATGTCACAATTAACATTTATCGGAATTTTCTATTCCCCATGATTAATCCATCTTGTATAACCTTGAACAAATTCATAGCATATTAGATGATCATACACTACATTCCTTCGAGTCCATCGAATATTACAACACTTTGTACATGGGCATTGAATTTCTTCGCCTTGAGGATCTCCAAAAGAGTAAGTAAAATCTAAGAAAGATTGAACACCATCGACATACTCTTTGCTATACCTTGGTAAATCCATCCATTCCTTGGATGGAACATTTAAATTCCTAAAAATTAAATTTATTAGATCTTCAAATATATAATCATTTAAGCATTGACTATAAAATAAATCTGAAACGTCAAGAGTGAATTTGCAAACGAATGCATTATAAACCAATAAGACTTTCTTACCTAGTCATGACACTTATGCTAAGCAAACCCAACTTCAAGTCCACCACAGATCTACCTGAGCGTGACTAATCTTCTTGAAAAAAAGGAGTAAAATTAATAGGATCCATAGAACAACGACAACAAGTAATAAAATTATAAACCAAATTTTTCATGAAGGTAATATAATAATTTTACGCCCAAAACATTGTCATGAGCATATTGGCAAGTATAATGACACCTAAAAGGTGTATTGTACGTATAAAGATTAAATAATTAAAAGAAGTTAAGATATAAATATCTAACTAGCTATTTCTGATTTCATCAACTCTAAAGAAGAAACTCCAGAATTAGCCATATTCTGAAATTACTAAAAGAAACCTTTGATACCCAAAAATTAAACAAAAGAATATAAAATTAGAAAAAAAAAAGTTAAATACTTGAGTATAAACAAAGACTTTACAAATTTACCTAGAAATTATACAAAAATAAAGATTATTTTTTCAGCCCGATTAATCCGAAACTAGAAAATTTGAAAATTTAAGTATAAAAATATTAGAAGACAATACAAAGATACCAAAAAATATATGATCAAAATTTGAGGCAATAGGAGTCCAACGGTAAATTAAAGCTTGGCGACAACTATAAGGAAGACTCACAAGCTACAAATATCTTAAGTTAGGGTCCTAATGCAAAGGAATATATAGCAAAGTTGGAGTATAAAGTGCTAGATGCCCATAATGGAATTTTAGCTTTTTGGCCATAGAAACTAATTTGGAGAACAAAACTCCCACCAAAAGTGATATGATTCAGCTGGTTAGCACTAACGAATGCTTGTCTGACACAGGACAACCTACGTAGGAGAAGCTTCCAGCTTGTTAAAAATTAGATGTTTCAGCTATTTCAGCTCAGATGTTTTCATGGAGTCTCAACTCCAATCCACTTGCTAAAAATCAGATATTTGCTTAGTCTTTTTGTTAGGCCAAATAGTTCTACGTAAATAATTTTATGGTCTTTTTAGATTTTTTGAGCTCTCTCACTCTAGAATAGCCTCTTTAAGGTATATTTTTTGATTATTTGCTAGCTCCTAGGTCCTATCATAACATCTTCTAATGGGGTTAGCATCTCTATTTTTTGGTTATTGGCTAGCTTCCAGATCCTATCAAAATCATCTCTGCTTGATGCTTTCAATGAAGCAACTTACTTTATAAAACAAATACAAGAAAAACTATACAAGCATATCCAATAATTAAATATTATTGAGCATCTTTAATAACATTCTAACAGTTTGCCACTATTACATTTTGGCGAAATAATTTGCAGCCATAAATAACTATGAACTCTTACACTCAAAAAATAATCATTTTACATGAATATTTTAGCTCATTTGCCCAGAGGGGGTCAATCATTAAATAAAACCTTCAAATGAAGCCTCACCACAAAATTAACGAGCAAGCCAAAAAGTCACATCAACCATGCTTATTTGGTCAAAGTAACTCTAGATCAGTTTCACAAAATTCTCGCACAATGATTTAAGTAAAACGTAAAACAAAGTTGTTGTACAACTGAAATTAAGTCAAATAACCACCAAATTCAGAAGCAATTTCAAAATATTTTGAAATCACAAACTCAAGCTAAATAACACCCTACTTGCGAAACTTTTCGGTATAATTAGATCGAATGCAAATCTCAGTAAACGTATACATTGCAAAAACCGATTAAAGCTTTGGCACCCAAAATCAAATAAAAAATTTTACTTATTTCTCAACTCAAGAATATAAAACAAGGATAAAACTAAAAACTTTGATAGCCAAAAATTTAATGAAAAAAAGAAATTCACTTCTATCGGCCCCAAAAAAAATTCAATAAGAAGCTAGACAAATTGAAACTTTAAGTATAAGAAGGAACATCAATCAAAGATACCAAAAATCAAATAGAAAAGATTACTCTTTTTCAACCCAAGAATCTGAAATTAGTAAAAAAAACTAAAATTTATACCCAGAAATTAAACAAAATAAAATTACTTCTTTTCAGCCCAAGAATCTGAAATTAGAAAAAAGTAAAAAACATTGAGTATAAAATGAAGACTATACCAAGATACCCAGGTATATACATAATAGAAGAT
This sequence comes from Nicotiana tomentosiformis, assembly GCF_000390325.3. Lineage (NCBI taxonomy): Eukaryota > Viridiplantae > Streptophyta > Magnoliopsida > Solanales > Solanaceae > Nicotiana > Nicotiana tomentosiformis. The sequence continues at coordinate 95,046,146 of NC_090823.1, forward strand.
TATTTTTTCATCAGAAATCGAAAACAAAAAAACGGAAAACCTTTGAGTAAAAGAAATACTAACCAATAGAGAAAGGATGGAGATTTGCTAGAGTGAGATTAATCTAGAAGAAGCAGCAATAAAAAGCTAGCGGCCGCGGGAAAAAAGCAACAAAGTTAGGGTAATGAGAAAAGAATTGGGAAACGTAGTATTCTAGGAGCTTATGATTTCTTTGCCTTTTGAGTATTGGGGGAGGGAAATATTTTCATTAACTGTATATTTGGGGGGAAATTTTGAGAGAAATTTTTTATAACAAATTTTTAGGTTACGCCTATAAAGTGTTAAATTTAGTATTAGAATATAACAACTCTTCAAAAATATTGCATTATAATTAATAAGCGTTGTCAAATAATTTGTAAATTGGCAACACTTAAGAAGTGTTGTCTTTATATTATAAGAGAAAACTTTTTAAGTGTAGCCTTACAAAACGTGGCCAAAAACTCTAGTCAAAGACCACGCTTTATAAGCGCATCTATCGTTACTTTTGGCAACACTTTTCGAGTGTTGTCTATAATTAGTGTGGCTATAGGCCAAAAATGCTGTAGTGAGAATTGGAAAAGGAAAAAAAGAAGCTAAATTGCAGTATCTCCGGAACCAGGAGGAAGAGAAGTGTATGCGCCCCCGGGATAAGTAGACGGACCCACCAATAGATCAACATTTTTACCAGTTTAGCCTTCATCAACATCATCCTCCGATTCTTCTTCAGTTCCCGAAAACTCGGAACCGGAACCAAAAGGACCAGGTGCATCAGACCTCGCAGGGAGTCCACTTTTAGCACCTAACTTAAGCTCGCAGGCCTTAGCAATTTTGGCATCAAAATCAATGACACCTGCTTTGACCTTTTCCAAGGTTTTTCTCCTTATGATGTATATGGCATATGTTTTCTCAACAACGAGGGAAGACGCTCGGTGCTTGAGTTCTTCTTTGAATTGGGTTACCTCAACAGAAAGGTTTTCCCTGGCAGACCTAGCAGATTTGAGGCTAACATCAAGGTCACGGACAGTTGAATTAAAAAGCCTATTATGCTCGATAGTTTTTCGGTACTTCTCTTCCATCTGATAGTGTTTCGCCCCCACAACAGCAAGCTCTTCAATTTTGGAGTTCAAGGTTGCCTCTAAGTTAATAACTCTTTCAGCAGAGGCAGCCTCATGTTCGGTTGCAGCAAGAACGGCGTTATGGACTTCAACCCACTTGGCCCTGGCTTCGTCAAATCTAACCCTCAGCGGGCCAATTTCATGGCTAAGGGTTACCACTTCTTGCTCATTTTGCCGCAAACGAGCTTCCAATATAACATCCTCAGCGGCTTTGGCTTCCAGTTTCGAAAGGCGAGCGAAATGTTGCTCCTTCTCTACCAAAAGTTGATCCCGTGCGGAGGTAATCTCTTCGTTATCACGAATCAACCTCGGAAGGCCCTCGAAAGCAAGAAAGTTGGCCTACAAAGTAAGAAGGGTAAAATTCAGGATATGTTCACACCCGAAAATAGAAGAAGTAATAAAGGAAGAAAGGAACATACCGTTGCGGCATTATGCATGGCGTTGTTCAACAAACACTCTCCCGAGAGTTCCTGAATCTTTTTCCAGTATTTCTCTAAAGCCAAAGGCTTCAGATAATTAGCAAGCTCCATCGGTCTGGATAGCAAGTTGCATTCTGTAGAGACCAAAAGAGTAACGTTCATCCTCCTTTTGTGAATCTTTAGAAGGGGCAGTATAATTTTTCCCCAAATTCCCATAAACTGGGGACTGTGAAAGAGGAATACCTTCTTCATGGTCAAGTGTGACCGGTGGAGGTGATGTAGCAATTTCTGGTGGAAGAGTGGATGAAGATGGAAGTGATGTAGTAGTTGCTGGTGTTGGTGAATTTGGAGATAAAGCTGATGGAGTTGAAGAGTGAGAAGAAGTTGTATCAAATGCAGTGATGGTTGTTGAATGCTCGACAACCAAAGATGGCAAGGGCCCAATACTCAGCCCCGCAGTACCGGACACAACAGTTGGAGCCCGAAAACGGGAGTTGACATTATCTACCAAATCAAATTCTACCTAAAGTGCCGAGGCACCGTCCTCAGTTGGTGTAACCCGATCAACAGGTTGAGCATCCTGTTGAGATGATGAGGATCGTCGTCTTCTATGTAGAGAAGCTCCCTCATCACTAGCTTTTTCATCATCGTCGATCGTCACGGTGTCTATGATAGGCCTCGAAGGAGGGCCAATGTGATGACCCAAAATATCATCTTTAAAGTTAATAATTAATTCTGTGTTATAAGACCTCAAAAAGTACTATTTATAATTACTCGACTTGCATGCGCATTCCGTAAAATTTTCCGAAAAGTTTTTATGTGAAAAATGGATTAAAATGTGAATTAGAGCTTTAAAACTCAACTGAATTGAGTTTGGTCAACATTTTTAGCAAACAGACTCGGATCAATATTTTAATAGTTTCGGTAGGTCCGTATCGTGATTTGAAACTTGGGCATAAGTCCGGAATCAAATTCCGAGATCTCTAGCCCGAAATATGGAATTTTGATAAAAAATTAAAAGTTTAAGTTCAGATAGTGACCGGATATCTAATTATATGCAAACGACCCCGGAATAGAATTTTGATGATTTCAACAACTCCGTATGGTGAATTTGGACTTAGGAGCGTGATCGGAATTTTATTTGGAAGTCCGTAGTAAAATTAGGCTTGAAATGGCTAAAATAGGAATTTAAAGTTTGGAAGTTTGACCGGGGAGTTGACTTTTTGATATCGGGGTCGGAATCCAGTTCCAAAAATTTGCATAGTTCCGCTATGTCATTTATGACTTGTGTGCAAAATTTGAGGTCAATTAGACTTGAATTGACAGGTTTCGACATCGAATATAGAAGTTGGAAATTCTTAAGTTTCATTAAGCTTGAATTGAGGTGTGATTTGTGATTTTAGCGTTGTTTGATATGATTTGAGGTTTTAAATAAGTTCGTATAATATTTTAAGACTTGTTGGTGTATTTGGTTGAGGTCCTGAGGGCCTCGGGTGAGTTTCGGTTGGTTAACAGATCAAAAGTTGGACTTAAACAGTTGCTGCAAAAAGCTGCTGCAAATTTTCTTCTGCTGAGCATTCGAGCCCAGAAGTCAAGCCCAGAAATCGAGTCGAGGATCGAAGACAAGGCTCGAGAGCCATAATCGAAGGCAGGCTCGAGAGCCATGATCGAAGGCAAGGCTCGAGGGCCATGATCGAAGGCAAGCTCGAAGGCCACTGATCGAAGGCCCAGGATAGAGGCCCAGGATCGAGGGCTATGACCGAGGCCAGTGATCGAAGGCCATAAAGATCGAAGCCAGGATCGATGGTTGTGATCGAGCCCCAGGGTCGAGAGCCATGATCGAAGCCATGATCGAAGGCCATGACCGAGGTCCATGATCGAGGGCCATGATCTAGCCCCAGGATCGAAGGTCCATGATCGAGGTCTAGCCCGGACAGATCTGTAAGTTTATAAAACTGGGGATTTCGTCTCATTTGCCATTTTTGACGAACTTGAGCTTGAGCAGAAACGATTTTTGACAGATTTTCAAGGAAAAATATTTGGGTAAGTGATTCTAACACGGATTTGGTCAACATACACGAATATATCATTGTTTTCACCATTTAATTAGTGTATTGAAATGGAAATTTGGAAAAATTTTAGAAATCTCATAAAAATGATTTTTTGAGATTTCTGTGTCGATTCAGAGTCGGATTTGAGTGAAACTTGTATGGTTGGACTCGTAATTGAATGGGTTATCGGATTTTGTAAGTTTCGTCGGATTCCGAAATATGAGCCCCACAGGCAATTTTTGAACTAATTTCGGATTTTATTGAAAAAATAATATAATATTTTCTTATGAAATTGATTCCTATAATTTTATTTGACTGTATCGAATTAATTATGACTAGATACGAGTCGATCAGAGTCGAAAAATCGAGGAAAAAGCATACTACTTGGTTAAATTGGAGCAAGTCGAGGTAAGTGACTTGTCTAACCTTGTGTGAGGGAAATCTCCCCTAGGATTGGTATTAATTATAATATAATGAAAGTCGTGTACACGAGGTGACGAGTGTGTACACAGACTAAATGTGAAGGATTATGTTTTTAAATTGTGTAGATCATTATTGCATATTAATTAAATTATTAAATCTTGTTATATTCTCCATCATTGATTTGATTTATATACTTTAAATTTACTTGACCTTTTTTCTGCTAATTGTTTTACTTGTTTAGTTGGAACTTGATTTCTTTTATTCTGTACATTATTTGAAGTTGATTTTCTTTAAAATAAATATTATTAATATGAAGTATTTGACATTTTTAAATTTGGTATTGAAGTAACATATTAAAGACTTTGAAATATTATTTTGTTGAATTAGTTATTCCTGAATATTTTTGTAAGATTTTTGTACGCATTGTGATGGAGCCGTGAGCTCTTTATTGTGGAAAGATATTATTGATGATTTATTTTGGCATGAGTCGGGAGCTCTTTATTGTGAAAAAATATTGTTATTGAATTATTTTGGCAAGTAAAATTATTTGAGCACTTGAGGTGCAAATTGTGATATATTGTGATATTGATACGCATGCGGTGGTATAAGGTCTGGGTATTGAAACGCATGCGGTGAGATAAGGGTGGCTTGATACGCGTGGCTAGTAGGGGAACTACTAGAAGTCATGCGGTTTGATAAGGATGGCTAAAACGCGGGATGCTATTTCTGGAAAAATATTTTCTTTAAAATAAATTGTGAAGGCTCCCGCTGTGAGATAAGGAAATGAGATATTGTGAATTTATTTATAATTTGGGACTACGGGGCGGTACCTCGAGAGTGTCCTTGTTGATATTGATTTATGGCCCCAGTTGCCTTTGATTAATTGTTGTGATTTTCTTAAAGTTGAAAGAAAATTTTGGTTGAGATATTAATTGCCATTATTTTGTGTAATTAAATGGTGACCTGCTACTTGATTCATTTTCATTGTCATTTATTTTATTACATTGTTAACATTTTACCATGCTATTATTCTTTTTCAGTAGAGTCTGACCTGACCTCGTCACTACTATACCGAGGTTAGGCTTGGCACTTACTGGGTACCGCTGTGGTGTACTCATACTACGCTTCTGCACATCTTATTGTGTAGATCCAGGTACCCCTTATCAGACTAGGCATTAGTAAACTAGTTGTACGAGGAGACTTCGAGGTATATCTGCCAGCATCCACAGACTCCGGAGTCCCCTTCTATCTTACTATGTTGTCTTCCTTATTTACTTTAGACTCTGATGTATAGAGACATAGAGAATAAATTCTTAGAAGCTTGTGACTTATTTCTATCGAGTTTTGGGAGTTGAAATTATTTGAATTGTAGTTTATTTATTTCAGATTTAAATTTCTATTATGCATTGATAGGCTTACCTAGTCTTAGAGACTAAGTGCCATCACGACATCCTACGGAGGGAAATTTGGGGATCGTGACAGCCAGTCACTATCGCTACCGGAGATGACTCGGGGGCATCGATCCTCGCCCTCTTATTCTTTTCCCCGGCTATAGATGAATGTCTTCTCTTTGGTTGTTTGTCTTCCAGTCAGGGACTCCGTAAAGAAACATTTGCTCTCGAAGAAGGCACAGAGCCACCTATTCGATTAAGCACCTCCTGAAGTAGCCTCGCTGCATCAGCAGGATCACCCAAGACATCCTCCTCGGGAACAACAACAGAGCATGTGGGTAGAACTACTTTCATAGACAGGTTAGAAGGGATCAATCGAGTTCTTCACATGAAAAATTGAAACAAGATGAGTTTGAGTTACCATGATTCTTGTCCTTCCACCCGTATTTAGGGGCCAGTTCTTTCCACAAGCGAGTCTCGGGCATCGTAACATCCAAGATCTTTTATACCTACCGGTCCAAACCTTCAATCACTAGTGGGATCCATCGAGTTTCTGAAACAAACGAAGGATGGAGGATCAATACGGCTATAGAAAAATATTTATTAAAAGGAAATACTAAACAAAGAGCTTACGAGTGCTATTCCAAGCGGCCGGAAAGGATGAAGCCGTTGCCGGAATGATATCGTTGGTGGAAACTGTAACGAAACATTCCATCCACCTACGGTCGTTGTCATCATCCATGCTAGACAACAAAGCATGGTGGCCACGCTTGCAGAGGTTTATCATTCCACCGCGGAAGATTTTGGGAGAATAAAGATTCATCATATGAGCTAAGGTTAGCTCCTCTCCAGTTTCCTGGCACAAACGCCGAAGACAAGTAACTGTCCTCCACACATAAAGGCTTACTTATGCCAAACACACTTGGTAGTAGAGGCAAAACTCCGCAATCACGGAGTCAAGCTCTCCGCTCAAAGAGAACGTACCCAAAGTAAAGGGATATGTGTAAACATATGTAAAACCCTCCTTGGGTAGGGTGACTCGCTCCGATAGATCAGGAGCAATAAATTCTAAGTCATGGCAGCGACAGTCTTTCTTCACAGCAGGAATGCTCGAAGGACGTATGGAAGAAGGATACCTACTAACGGCCCATTTACGAGAGTTAGCAGTAGAGAATTTATCTTCGAGTTTTTTGTGGTAATAAGACTTCTAGGGATGATAGAGGCCACTGTTGGAGGAGCAGAGTCATCAGCCTTGTTCTTGTTTTTTGAAAAATCGGTACGTTTTGAGGAAGAAACCATTGAATGAAAGAAGGAGAATGTTTTTCGTTTGAAGAGAATTAGAGAAAAGATGAAGAGTAAGATGCGAGTTAGATAAAGGAAGCTTGAAAGATTATGAAGTATAAGGGAGGAACTTGATGCGTATAAGAAAAAAGTTTTTGCAGCTAAATTCATGGCCATGATTACCTCGATAATCGGCAAAAGTTGTGGTGCATCATGGGATGACGCATGTTCGGGGCATTAAATGCGGAGAGAAATGCGTTTAATCAATCGTCAGAAACCTTCAGAGGGAATTATAGTAATTTCCGCCAAAAAGAGTGTTTCTACCAACTTCTTAGTAACACAAAGTCATGTCATCGGAAAGTAGGGGGATTATCTGTATAGGGTAGAATATGCTATGACACGTGATCGTCCGAGAAAGGAAAACGTGGAACCCAAGACAGGGGGATGGCTAAAGATCGAAGACAACTGTTTCGTTTGTCACCGAAAAGAATAGCGCTCATAAAGATGTGATAAATATTCTTTTTCCGGGAGCATTTAATAGAAAATATTTCATGTCATTAAGAGCAGTTACCCGTTACAAGGAATTTGGCATTTATGTTCACCGTTATATCTTCATCAATTCCCCTCATAATTGACATGAAAGAAGGGCACGACCCTAAGACCTTCTTCGTAGCTATAAATAGTGAGCTCTATTGTCATTGTAAAGGACACGAATTTTCTGGCAAACTTATGCTATACTCTATACAAAGCTCAATCCAATCTTATCTTCTTATTTCTTGATTTTCTTTGTTGTTGTGTCCGAAAACCTTGTTCCTGGAATCGTTGCTTCTGCTGTTTCGTCTATATCCTAAGGCTTGTTGTGCAATTCTTCGATTATTTATTTATTTCATGATTAAATTAATTTACTTACCTAGAAATCACGTATAAATTCAAATTGTACTATTTAGCGGGTAAACGTCAATCAATTTCAGTTACGGCTCGACTAACCACAAAGCATGGGAAGAAAAAGTATCTCGATAATACAAATTTGTCAAAGTTTAATTAGGAAAACAATGTATGAAAGCCTTGATCTTGAGATGAGGATCCTTATTGTATAAGGTGTGACGATGAAGTTACAAAGCGACGTTGATAGTTTCAGTACTTTTTTACATGTTATAATATAAAAGTTAAACTCTATACGATTGGTAGATTTTCTTTGGACGGGAGTGGGACCCAGGAGGGGCCACGTCAATATGCTTCTAGATGATAGAACGGCTGACGTGTTACAGCTTAATCATTCACCTGCGGATCTAGCATGCCACGTAAGAAGTTTGTTAAGTGGGACCAAGTCAGTTGTCCATTTGCTAGTGACGTGTGCTAAATGGTTCAACGGGGTAACCGGTAACTACTGCCTTACGTTAAAGTGTATTTCTGGCTAACGTTATTAGGTTTGCCAGCTATATCCCATTTCATTCATGTTTTCCTAAAAAAGTATTAATTCCTAATTTCAATTTATATGAACTTTTTTGATTGGGTACGGAGTTTAAAAAAAAATAAATTTTTTTGAAATTTATGGTCGTAAACAAGTTAAAAAAGGACCGAGTATTTGTGTGGTTATAAAAGCTTCTCATTAAGGATAAAATTGTAAGTTTAAGTTAAAGAAAGAGATTATTCTTTTTGAAACACATCAAAAAAGAAATAAATTCACATAAAATTAGAGAGGGAGTAGCACATTATGTTCTCCTACCAGAGTGCGATTTGAATACAACGTCTAATCTAAGAATAAAATGCATTTGAATAAAGCAAATGAAATATAGATGATCTATGCCATGTGGACTCGACGCATAACTGCAACTGAGTCAAGCTAGATACAGTTAACATATACTCTTTTTCGTTTCAATCTATATGAACTTATTTGACTGAACACAGAATTTAAGAAAAAATAAAAACTTTTAGAATTTGTGATCCTAAACAAGTCAAAAAGGTGCCCAGAATATTTGTGTGATTATAAAAACTTATCATTAAGAGTAGAATTGTAAGTTTAAGCAAAATTGTTTATAAATTTAGAAAATGATCATTTTTTTTAACGGACAAAAAAAAAAATAGATTCACGTAAATTGAAACAGACGGAGTATATAGCTTATTCAACTTAAAGACTAACACATACTATCACTCTTTACGGCTCAAGAAAATGACAGAGTTTGAAATATGAGGATTAAAATATTTAATTTTAATTTGAAACTGGACGTCAATTCCTTGACATCTTTTAAGATATACAGTTAAAGTTTAAAAATTCTATAAACCATAATTTATATTCATACTATATTAAGAGATACTTAAAAATTGTAAGTAAAGAAATAATTCTGACATTCGAAACAACTAAACTGTAATATAAGCAATGATAGAGAGTAGCTATTGTTGACTTATTCAATTAAGGGAAGTAAGGCTATTTAATTTCCTTATTGGATTCAGGAGTGTCTAATAATTTTCTTTAGCACTGTGTACGGTCAAAACCGATTAAGTTAGTCGTACGGATTGGTCGAGATGATAATACTTCGATCAAAGGGTATCTGCGTGATGACAGGCCGAGGTCCGAAGTAAGGGCGTCAAGCTTCGAGCTCTAAGACCGGTCAATGACAAGCTCGGTATCATTATCAAGCTCGTATCCAAATCAAACTACGAGGCAAAGAGGAGATTATCGAAGATGTATAGACCGACCAACACTCACCCCGAATATCGAGACTCCAAGTCAGAATCGAGCTCAAACCAGGGCCGAGAGCTCGATCCAATACCGAGCTCGAGCTAGTATCGAGGTCATATACAAGAGCCGTTGCAATCGCACTAGGGGAGAGAATCTCGGCGGAAATCGAAGAAAAGACAATTCATCATGGGTTCTTCACTATATATTTTTTATTATAGATAAAGTAGGATCCCTCTACTATAAAGAGGAGAATCCTAATAAGCATAAGGGGATGGCAACAAAGACAACTGGAGAGAGATTAAACACTTTTGGGCTCATTTACTTTGCCTTGTTCATCAAAATTTCTTTTTTCTCTGTCTTATATTTCATTTCATTTGTTCAGAATATATATATATATATATATATATATATATATATATATATATATATATATATATATATATATATATATATATATATATATATATATATTTCTATCTCACTCTATAATTTGTACGAAGTTATATCACGTATCCTTATAACCATATTTCGGGTAAATAGTTTGACGCCCACCGTGGGGCCAAGGATAACAGTGGTTACTTGATACGAATTTGCAAAAACACACCGTTGTGTTTTGCGCTTGTTTCTGAAAATATCTTGGATTTCGGATTAGCAACGACTAACTACCTATCAAATAGCCTCACCAATCGACAATGAAGCCGGTCTTCAAGATGAGAACAATAACTTGACACCCAGTATCGAGAGACCACTTGTCAACTCCGTTGGAGCTCGAATCGGAGCGCCGATAGATATCAATTCGTATGTGGCCATTGAGGCGAACCTACATTCTGAACCCGAAAATAACATTCATGGTGGCACTCGGTCTGCAACTCAAGATACCCATAACATCGAGGAAAACGGCGTCAGCTTGCGTATGATTTTCGAAATGTTGCAAGGTCAGCAGGAAGAAATAGCTCAGTTGCAGAGCCAAACCCAGCTACAAAGTAGTCCGGAGCCCAATCCACATCGCGAAACCACCCACGGAACGGAGCCAGCCATAGTGAAGTCAAATGAGCAAGAATCGGGGACTACTCCCGAAATTTCCAAATTGCTCGAGGAACTCACAAAGCGAGTCCAAGCCAACGATAAAAAAGTAAAAACATATAAATCTAGGGTCGATTAGATCCCAGGAGCTCCACCAATGATAAAAGGGTTGGATTCCAAAAATTTCGTGCAAAAACCTTTTCCCTCGAGCGCGGCCCCAAAATCAATCCCCAAAAAATTCTGTATGCCCGAAATTCCCAAATATAACGGAACGACCGACCTCAACAAGTATATCACTTCTTACACGTGTGCTATCAAGGGCAATGATTTGGAAGATGATGAGATCGAATCTGTATTATTGAAAAGATTCGGTGAAACCTGTCAAAGGGGGCAATGGTATGGTATCATAATTTACCATCTAACTCTATTGATTCTTTTGCTATGCTTGCAGATTGCTTCATAAAAGCACATGCCGGAGCCATAAAGGTCGAGACCAGAAAGTCGGACCTGTTCAAGGTAATACAAAAGGATAACGAGATGCTAAGGGAGTTCGTATCTCGTTTTCAAATGGAACAAATGGATCTGCCACCGGTCACAGACGATTGGGTTGTTCAAGTTTTCACTCAAGGTCTAAACGAGCGAAGCTCGATGGCTTCACGGCGGTTGAAGCATAATCTGATCGAATACCCAGCTATTACTTGGACCGATGTGCACAATCGATATCAATCCAAAATAAGAGTCGAAGATGATCAGTTGATTTCTAGGTCTGTTACTAAAAGAACTACCAAGCAAAGGTCGGCCATAGATCGATACCGGCCATATAGCGGAAATCCTCCAAGACCGGTCTGATAAAATGGCAATCAACTACCAAGTGATTTGAACGTGTAACGCCTAAAACGATACTACTGCTGAGTATCCGAGGCCTCTTTACAATCAACCTCGAATACTCGGGGGGCTTTATCATTGAACGTATCTGTGATGATTATCAAGTTCGGTGCAAAGGAAGTTACTTCGTTATTTCATGATAAACAGTGTCTCGACAGGAAACGTTGTAAGAGCCAAATGGTCAAAACGAACCATGCTCATATAGTTGGCCCGAGCCCTGACGCAAAATATGAACACATGTATAATGACTTGCAAAGAAAGCTCTTTTCTTTACCGATATATTATATCCAAGATTTATTATGCAAATAGGATCGAGTTCGATTAAGCACTCACTCGATCACTAAGCCTATGGGCTATTTTTATTTCGAATTCGAGCAAGCACTCACTCGACCATTACACCTACGGGCTACATTACTTCGAGTTTGAATCATTCACTCGACTACTAAGCCTACGGGCTACTTTTATTTCTAGTTCGAGCAAGCACTCACTCGACCATTACGCCTACGGGCTACATTACTTGGAGTTCGAATTATTCACTCGACTACAAAGCATACGGGCTACTTTTATTTCGAGTTCGAGCAAGCACTCACTCGACCATTACACCTACAGGCTACATTACTTCGGGTTCGAATCATTCACTCGATTACTAAGCCTACTGGCTACTTTTATTTCGAGTTCGAGCAAGCACTCACTCTACCACTATGCCTACGGACTATATTACTTCGAGTTTGAATCATTCACTCGACTAATAAACCTACGGGCTACTTTTATTTCGAGTTCGAGCAAGCACTTACTCGACCATTATGCCTACGGACTACATTACTTCGAGTTCGAATCATTCACTCGATTACTAAGCCTACGGGCTACTTTTATTTCGAGTTCGAGTAAGCACTTACTCGACCATTATACCTACGGGCTACATTACTTCGAGTTCGAATTATTCACTCGACTACTAAGCTTACGGGCTACTTTAATTTCGAGTTCGAGCAAGCACTCACTCGACCATTACGCCTACGGGCTATATTACTTTGAGTTTGAATCATTCACTCGATTACTAAGCCTTCGGGCTACTTTTATTTCGAGTTCGAGTAAGCACTCACTCGACCATTACGCCTACGGGCTACATTACTTCGAGTTCGAATCATTCACTCGACTACTAAGCCTACGGGCTACTTTTATTTCGAGTTCGAGCAAGCACTCACTAGACCATTGCGCCTATGGGCTATATTACTTCAAGTTCGAACTACCCACAAGGCAACATAGATTAAAATTCAAACTATCTATTTAGCTTAAAAGTCTATTTTGCTTCAAAAGGAAGAAAGATTTATATTTATAAATTTTTATACAAAGGTGGGAACTCAACCAAAAGGAAGTTCTTTATACAAAAACCGAAAGAGGTATCAAAAGAATGCAGCAAACGACCTAAGGCCCTAAATGACTCAATATTCATCGGAGGCCGTGTTCTCGGCATCTTCCTCATCTTCAGACTCCCCCGAGTCATCAGATTCCTCCTCAGGAAAGGCCAAACTTCGAGCTTTGTTCTCCTTCGCCCTGGCGACTTCAATCTCGGCCCCAATATCGAAGCCCTGAGCTCTGACCTCCTCGAGATCTTCTCTCCGAGCTTTCCATTTTGCATGTTCGACCATGCTCTTAGCTTTGGCTTGGTTAACCTCAACATCAATCCTGAATTGAGCCACTTTGGCATCAGCTCTTTTATTAGCCCCGATCACCTCAGATCTGGCCTCTGCAAGTTCTTTAGCCAAATCTGCTTTATCTGAAGTGGACAAATCCAACCGATGCTCAAGCTCTTTCATCTTTTCAATTATCCCCAAAGCATTTTCTTTTGAAGATCGAAGTTGGGCATCGGACAGCTCCAACTGAGCTTGAACAACTTCCTTTTTTGAGGCAAGGATATCCATACACTTTTTAAATTCTTCCGCCTCAGCCAGTAGCATATCTACCAGTGAGTTAAGTCATCCAATCTGCTCGATCCTCTGTCGAACCTGCAGAATCAGATCGTTAGTGGTTATCTCTTTTTCATCTTCACTATCATGGAACATTCGGAATACTTGCTCAACCATCTCCTCATGCTCTTCCCCAGCCGCTGTCAAATCTGCTCGAAGTTTTTTACTAAGGAGCTTGTATGAGTCACTCTTCACAGTGAGGCTCCGAACCTCAGTATCATGCTCCTCCCGGATTCGAAGAAAGGCCTCGTGATGCAACACCGAAGCCTACAAATAGAAGGAGAAACATTAGAATTACCTACAACTCTAAGTGTAAAAGAAGCGGCAAAAATGCCATCAGAGTTACCCGATTCAAAGCATGTTGGGCCTCATTGAAGAGACAGGTGGGCCCCACCACATTCATCACTGATTGATCTTCTTCGGTCACCAAGGACTGAAGGTAACTGGCAATCCCCACAGGGGGAGAAAAAATTCGGGTATCCTCAGGTACGGAGAGCACTATCTTCTGCCTTCGGTCGGGATCGATACTCGGGGTTGGGAATCGGTCCACCAGTTTGTGAATCGATGAAGGCCCGGTAGAATCCGACCACGATGCTTTTTTAGGTACCGGAATTTCACCAAAGTCGGTAACCTCATCCGAGGCACCTGACTCAAGCCCCTCTAGAAAACCGTGGATATCGGCCGACTCCTGAATTCCCTCATAAGACCGATCCTCCAACATGCTGTCCTCTCGAATCATGGCATCCAAAATCTGAGGGGATCCGCTAATGTCAACTATCCCGAACCCATCCCTTGAAATATATTCTACTGCCCGAGAAGATCCACCCTCGGTATCACTTTCAATCATCTTAGCTCGAGAAGGGATAATCTCGGCTTCTTCTTGTTCTGGGATTATGGCCAGGATTCCCTGATTTGCTTCCACCAAATTGGAAGACTGTTGAATCACAACATTAGCCCATACGCAGGCTAAATTCTCCTCTCCTTCTTCGGGCTCGTCCCTTAAATGGCGGGCTACTTCCGAAGACATAACACCAGAGCCCCCCTTCGGCTTTCGAGATCTCTTAGCCGGTTTCTTTTTTTCCGAGCTTGGGGAGCCTGATACGTCTTTTCTCTTCCTTTCTGTTACCTGCTTCAGGGCAGGAACTTCTTCACCACCAGATGGGGGCCTCATGACTACATCTTTTCCGAGTCCTACAAAGGGGAAAAGGGAGATTTGCCATACAAACTGATAAAGAGACAAATCGATAAAATTTTTTACCATGACTGCAGGCCTCCCATCGACCCTTTGATAATTCGACCCAAGCACGCTCGGAGTACGGTCTCTGCAACACCAGACCTTCGACCCATTGTTTAAGATCCGGAATCGGTTTCGGCATTCGAGCTACGGCTGTGATAAGAAAAGAAAAATGGATCAACAAAATGAAAGGCAATCACAAAATCAAAACGGGCAAAGAGAAACGTTTACTCACGGCTCATATTCCATTTCTCGGGAAATGGCAAGTCATCGGTAGGGATCAGGTCTGAGGTTTTGATTTGAACAAAACGGCCCATCCAACCCCGATCCCGAGTCTCGTCTATGCTTGATAATGGCGCTTTGGTTGCTCGACGAGCAAGCTTGATTAACCCTCATCGATAAAGTCGGGGACTGTAAAGGCACATAAGATGATCGAGGGTGAAGATACGCCCCTCGACCTTGCTCGAGAAAAATCGAAGAAGAATTACTATCCTCCAAAAAGAAGGGTAGATCTGGTCGAGGGTCACGTCGTACCTCTTACAGAAGGCAACAATGACAGGGTCTAGAGGGCCCAACGTGAAAGGATAAGTGTAAACACTTAAGAACCCTTCGACGTGGGCAGTAATTGATTCATCAGGCGATGGGATCACTACGAGTTTATTATCCCAGTTGCATTCTTGTATGACTTTATCGAGAACTTTCTCGGTAATTGAACATTGGTACCTCGACATCGGCTCACATCGACCCGGTATCGGAGAAGGCTTTTTAATTTTAAAATCACCTACAGTCGAGCACCCTACCGGAACGAATTCCTCAGGGCGGGGCTCTTCCACATCTTCTCCACCAGTAGGTCGAGATGAAGAAGCGGCCTCTTTTTGCGGAACAGTTTTAGACGTTTTTGCCATTTAAAATTCCGTGAACAAAAAATGGGAGTATTTGGTGTTTTAAGAAAGAATTTATAGTAAAACTCACAGATTTGCAGACAGAAAACTCAAAAAAGACGAAAAGGAACTTAGAAAATTTGGAAGATTGAAGAAGTAAAAGTGATGAATGGTGGAAGGAAGGGCTATTTATAGATTGAAGCAATGACGGTTTAATATCAGCGGTGGCCGACAACCGTCTGACACAGATTAAATGCCTTGGTAAAACTAAACCGATGGGACAAATATCACGTACGTCATGGTCGGATCGATGCAAACGTCAGCATATATCTGATCGAGCTGTTGGAAAATCATATCGTTTCTCGCCTCATCCTTTCCGAAAAACGAGGGGACTATCTGTGTACGGTCAAAACTGATTAAGTTAGTCGTACGGACTGGTCGAGATAATAATACTTCGATCAAAGGGTATCTGCGTGACGACATGTCGAGGTCCGAAGTAAGAGCGTCAAGCTTCGAGCTCTAAGACCGATCAATGACAAGCTCGGTATCATTATCGAGCTCATATTCAAATCAAACTATGAGGCAAAGTGGAGATTATCGAAGATGCATAGACCGACCAACACTCACCCCGAATATCGAGACTCCAAGTCAGAATCGAGCTCGAACCAGGGTCGAGGGCTCGATCCAATACCGAGCTCGAGCCAGTATCGTGCTCACATACAAGAGCCGTTGTAACCGTACTAGGGGAGAGAATCTCGGCGGAAATCGAGGAAAAGATAATTTATCATGGGTTCTCCACTATATATTTTTTATTATAGATAAAGTAGTATCCCTTTACTATAAAGAGGGGAATCCGGTAAGCATAAGGGGATGGCCACAAAGACAACTAGAGAGAGATTAAACACTTTTGGGCTCATTTACTTTGCCTTGTTCATCAATATTTTTTTTTTCTCTGCCTTATATTTTATTCTATTTGTTATATATATATATTTCTATTTCACTCTACAATTTGTATCAAGTTATATCACGTATCCTTAAAACCATATACAAATTTAACTCTATCCGATTTTTCGGGTAAACAAGCATATAATCTTGGATGTTTGCTGACTACAACATTCTATATTAGTATATATATTTCATGATTGGAACTAGGGTTGGATTTTAGAAGAAAGAGAGGAGGAATGAACAAAAGAACATAAAAAGAAACAAGAAGAAACATAGTGAACACTTTTTTGCTTATTTTTCGTTTCTTTAAATAAATTGGCCAGGGAAAAAATCTGCTTACACTTATCAAATTTTAGAACTTTATATAAGAGATTATTCTCATGGGATATCTGCCGTTGTACCCCTATGAAGTAGAGTACCTGTCATCGTTGTGCATGATAGAAATCCATGTTAAAATGCCAAAAGAAGCTACGAAGGCGTAAGCTTAGAGTTGTTTAATTTTCCTAGGACGAGTCATTCTTTTGTTCCATTTCTCCCAATCTACCCCGATGCTATAGGCCATAATACTAGATATTTAGCTTAATAGTAACGTTAGAATTCCATTAGTATCCAATAACGTCTTTGGCGAACCTCTGACTGCAAGATGAGGTTCGAAGTTACAAAGAATTTCAATAAAATGAAGTAGTTAATTAAATGCGATGCAGGCAAACACTCATCGGAGGGCATTTGGTCTAGTGGTATGATTCTCGCTTTGGGTGCGAGAGGTCCCGAGTTCGATTCTCGGAATGCCCCCATTATTTTCGTTGAAAAGCTTACGATCTTTTTGAAACAAATTCTACCCATTTGGATGTTAACGTGTTCGAGTCAAGAGGTTGTTGTTGGATGTTAACGTGTGTTAACAAAAGTGATGTGCAGAATTACACTCGTGCTTCCCGGGATATATATTTGTATTTCACAATTTTGGAAAGTATTAGCTTTTCTCGGTTTCTTAATGGGATTGCTTTGTATATATGTACTCTTTAAGCTATTATATAATAATAAATAATTTTAAAAAAACAATCCATTTCAACAAAACAGCTGAAGTTCGAGGAATCTGCCTTTGGGACTTGGGAGCCGTAAGGCCGTTCATACTTCATACTTGTCTTGCTCTTCTCAATTATTTAACCCATATTTGTCTCCACCTTTTCATTTTTGCTTTTCTATTTTATTTTATTTTGGTAAATTAGAATTACATTCATTAGTTTATATATAAGGTATATTTTGCTGTATAAATATAGATACACACGGAAGTCGAGTAAGTTGTAAGTGGGGTGGGTTACAACTAGCAAAGAGTTCAAGTGCGACTTTTAGTTTTAAGATTAAGAATAAAAAAAGATTGTAGATACTTAACATATGAATTGGAACATAGTGGATACTCAATCATAGGTTTAATTATTAGGGTTATGGAAGTTTCCAGTGTGAGTTGTTCATGAGTTGTACTTGGATATACTTATATTTAATTTAATAAAAAATTTACATCTCAAAGTCGTCCATTACATGCGTTTGTGGGCTGGTAGGTGTTACAGGGTCATTTTATTTTTAGATTGACACTGCACGGCAATCACCAAACAATGACTCAGTCTTCTCTCTTTTTCCCTCACGTTTTCGGCCTACCACTTTAGATTATGATAGCAAACAGAAATGAAACAAGGCACACGCGAATTTACATGAATCGCTTCCTTACTTTGTCTTTTAACTCGTGCCACAAAGAAGCACATGAAAATCACAACCTTTACAAAAAGGAGTTAAGGCAGCCAACACCTCTCTCTCTCTCTCTCTCTCTCTCTCTCTCTCTCTCTCTCTCTCTCTCTCTCTCTCTCTGCCTTAACAAGTTTGCCTAGCCCCCATATATAGACAAACGTTTTTGAACTTTGCCTTATCTAAAATCTAGTAGTTGACATCCCCAACTGATAAGGAATTCGAATTTCAAACATTCAAATAAGACAACTCCCACCAGCCCACTTAGCCAAACTTGCTGAAAAATCGGAACTGCCAAAAACTGCCAACTGCCCGGCATGTGCATGGCACACGGGCGCAGCTTTGAACTTGTGGCGCCAAAAAGGCCAACTCTATCATGTCTTCGCGCCAAGCCTTCGTGCAGCATGCCTTTGCACGCATGTCTGCCACAAGCCTTCGTGCAGCATGCCTTTGCGCGCATGTCTGACACCGCCGTTTCTATAGCTCGCCCATGACACTGCCTTGCGCGCCTTGCCCTCGCCCATCTGCCTTGCCACGCACTGCCTTAGTTTTTCCAGCCTTTGCTAAGCTTGCTGCCCGTTGTCTTTGCTTTGACATAGCCACGCTAATGCCATGGTCTTTGTCATGCCTTGACACCTTAGCCACATGCCGTCGTGCCACAGTCCATGCCCATCAACACCTGCCCAAGTCGAACAGCTTTGTCAATGTGA
Organism: Nicotiana tomentosiformis; assembly: GCF_000390325.3. Lineage (NCBI taxonomy): Eukaryota > Viridiplantae > Streptophyta > Magnoliopsida > Solanales > Solanaceae > Nicotiana > Nicotiana tomentosiformis. Next base: position 95,064,903 of record NC_090823.1, read on the forward strand.
TGCCATTGTCATCATGGGGCAGTGCCGAGGTTCATCATGTAAATCCCTCGCCACACCCATGTCATATTTCGATTAATCAAGCCGAGGGGCTAACAAACTTCCCCCACCAGATGAGCTCGTGGCCCTCAACGAGGCAGAATCCAAGTACGCCTTGATTTGATCCTGAAATTTCCATAGAGACGGTCCTTTTTCCCAAGTTGCATCACATTCCTGCTTTCCTGTCCATTGAACGAGAAACTCTGTCTGTCTGTTCTTTTTGCTTTGACCCAGCGTCCGGTGATCCAAAATCTTCTCAATATCCTCAAATTGCTTGCGTTCAACTAGAGGAGCACGCTTTGGCACCGCCCTTGTCGGATCCTCAGCATCTTCATGAAACTGTTTCAGGAAACTCACATGGAAAGTGGGTTGAATTTTGAGGCGTTCCGACAGATTCAACCGGTAAGCTACTTCACCCACTTTTTTCACAACTTCAAATGGGCCGTCATACTTTGGAATCATCCCACGATAGCGCGTCTTGCTACTGATTTTCTTCCAAATCTGTGGAGTAAGTTTCAGCAGCACTTTGTCACCAACTTTGAATTCCAAAGGCCGACTATGTCTGTCAACATTCGTTTTCATCCTCTTAGCCGCTTTCCTCAAGTTGTCTCGCACCTCAGCTAGCAATTCATGCTTGTCACGAGCATATCTATAAGCAGCAGGACACTTGCCTCCTGATTTCATCTGAGCGACTTCCAACGGTGTGTCAGACTGTCTTCCCAACACTATCTCAAAAGGGCTCATTTCAGTTGCCGAAGACCTGTGCAAGTTGTAACAAAAATGTGCACTGTCTAGTAGCTCAACCCAATTCCTCTGATTACAGTCACATAATGCCTCAAGTACTCTTCAAGCAGATGATTGATACGTTCGGTCTGTCCGTCGGTTTGTGGGTGATTCGCTGTAGAGAATTCCAAATCAGTCCCCAAGAATTTGAACACATCGGTCCAAAACCGACCTGTTAATCTCGCATCCCGACCACTCACAATATCCCTTGGCACCCCAAAATGTTTCACAACATGCTTGTAGAATAATTCAGCAGCTACTTCAGAAGAGCAAACAGTTGGAGCAACAATGAAAATCCCATACTTTGAGAACCTGTCCACCACAACCATAATTGATGCTTTGCCATCAACTTTAGGAAGCCCGCTGATGAAGTCCATGGAAACAGAAGCCTACGGACACTCCGGAATTGGTAGAGGTTGTAGCAAACCAGCTTCCTTCTTCTGTTCAGTCTTGTCAAGTTGAAAACGAGGCAAGTTTTCACATAGGCCTCAACATCATCTTCCATTTTCGGCCAAAAATAATTCCGAGACAGCAATGCCAACATCCTTTCAACACCCGGATGACCAACATAAAGAGTATCATGCGTCTCCTTTAGAAGAGAACAACACAATCCGGCACCTTGAGGAACCACAATTCTCCTCCCTTTGAAGTGCAGCAGATCGTCCTCGATCCAATATCGTTTAACTGTCCCATCTTTTACTTGATCCATCAACTTCACATACAATGGATCATTTGCAACACATAGCTTGATTGTATCTAGAAAGTCAGATTCAATTCGAGTAAGCATATAAGTTGCAGCAAATACCTCTTTGCGACTAAGTGCATCGGCAAACTGATTTTATTTTCCAGGTTTGTGCACCCAAACAAAGTCATATTCAGCCAAGAACTCTTGCCACCGGGCCTACTTCGGACTCAATTTTTGCTGAGTCTTGAAGTATGTATTAGCCACATTGTCCGTCCGCACCACGAACTTTGTTCCCAGGAAGTAGACTCTCTAAACTTGAAGGTAATGGATTACTGCAACCATCTCCTTTTCATGTGCAGAATAACGTTGCTCCGCAGCGTTTAGCTTTCTGCTTTCAAATGCAATCGGATGATCCTCCTGGACCAGCACACCGCCAACAGCATAATCTGAAGCATCCGTATGTACTTCAAACGGCAAATCAAAATCTGGCAGCTTCAAGATTGGTTTGGATGCAATAGCTTTCTTCAATGCATTAAAAGCCTTGTCGCATGAATCTGACCAAACCCATTTGACATTCTTTTTCAGCAAGTCCGTCAAAGGAGCATCCCTTTTTGAGTAGCCTGCAATGTACTTCCGGTAGTAATTTGCCAAGCTCAAAAATGATCTAAGTTCCTTTATCCCGCTTGGTGCTTGCCAATCAATAATTGCTTTCACCTTCTTTGGATCCATCCGCACTTGGTTTTCACTAACCAAATGACCTAGAAACTTTATCTCGCGACTTGCAAATTCACACTTTTCCATCTTGACATAGAGCTGATATACTCTAAGTCTTTCCAGCACCTTCCTTAAGTGAGCCAAATGATCTTCAAGGGTCCGGCTATAAATGACTATGTCATCTAAGTAAACGGCTACAAAGTCATCAAGATACTCGTAAAGAACATTGTTCATTAAATTACAGAAAGTTGTTGGGGCATTGGTTAGCCCAAACGGCATTACAAGAAATTCAAAGCTACCATATCTAGTTACACAAGTAGACTTAGGGGCATCTCCCTCGGCTATCCTAACCTGCTAATAGCCTGAACCTAGGTCTAACTTAGTAAAATAACTAGCCTTAGAAAGCCTGTCCAGCAGATCTTGAATCAAAGGGACCGGGTACTTGTTTTTGACAGTCACCTTATTCAGCGCTCTATAGTCAACACACATCTGCAACATACCATCCTGTTTTTTATAGAACAAAATAGGAGCACCGTATGGAGCCTTCGATGGTTGAATCAACCTAGCATCAAGCAACTCAAATAATTGCTTCCTTAGTTCCGTCAATTCCATAGGCGACATGCGGTAAGGAGGCCGCGCAGGCAGCAATGAACCAGGAATAAGTTCAATCCTATAATCAATCTCCCTCCTTTGTGGTAACTCCCTTGGCAATTCTGGAGGCATCACATCTTTGAATTCCTTTAGCAAATTTGCAACACAATCCGGGACCTCAATATGCACATCTGGCTTGACTTCAACGAGTGAAACAAGGTATGTCTCCTCGCCCCTCTTCAAGCCTTTCTCAAATGCAATGGTAGAAATCAAAGCGGCAATCCCAGCATTCTCATTATTAACCTCGTAGGGCATAATACCTTTCACAAAGTCGGGGCTTGACTCCCCCATGAACATAAGTCCATCCAAATGAGGAATTGGAGCGACTTTGTTCTTTTTCAGAAAATCAATTCCCAACAACACATTGAAGTCATCCAATGGCACAACAGTCATGTTGAATTTTTCGGACCAATGGCCCAAAATCATCGGGACATCCAGCACCACCCCATAACCGGGTTGCGCCTTTGAGTTCATAGCCTTCATCTTTGTCGGACACTTTGTCACTTGCAGCCCATATTCTTGAACAATTCTGGAGGCAACAAAAGTGTGCGTGGCTCCGGTATCAACCATTGTCACGACACTCTTGTTTCCGATTTTCAGATCCACATACAACAAAGTGGAATAAGCATCATCCAAATCATCACCCGTAGCTTTCACATATGTAACTTCTTCCTTGGCAGAATTTTCATCATCATCCGCCATAGTCACACAAGCCAAAGTGTTCAGCATCCGCAACAGATTCACATAGGCAGCAACTTCCTGTCCCTTTCCTTGTTTCTCCTCTTCAGCACGAAGAGCAGAAATCTTTCCTTGATTTGGACAGTTTCGTGCCTGATGTCCGGGTCTTTGACATGTCCAGCAAATCTTTTCACCACCCGTTGGCTTGTTTGCTTTTGACGAAGAAGCATTCATCTTACCCTTGCCCTTATCATTTCCATCCTTCTTCTGATTGTCCTTCTTCCAATCCTTACCCTTCTCCTTTTTCTTTGACTTATAAGAAGAGACATGATCAAAAGTTAGACCCGATGTGCAAAAATCCACCAATGCGTCCGCTGCCGCAATTGCACTAGGCAGATCTTTAACTTTCTGCCTACGAATTTTATTTTGAGCCCAGCCTTGCATTCCGGAAATGAAATTGTGCAACTTGTCCTCATCTGACATATTTTGGATGTCTAGCAACAAAGATGAAAAATCTTTGACATAATCCCGAATTGAACCAGTTTGTCTTAACCGCTTCAAGCCATCCCTAGCAACCCAGGACGAGTGGCTAGGCAGTTACTTTTCCCTCAATGCGTTACGAAGTTTTTCCCAAGTATCTACCTTGGGTCTGCCCACACTATCATCGTCAGCATTTTTTGTACGCCACCATAACACTGCATCTCCTCTGAAATAACGCACCACCATAGTCAATTTGTCCTTCTCCGAGACATGAGCAGTCGAGATATAATGCTTCAAGTCCCATAAGAAGTTTTCCAATTCCTTGGCGCCTCTCACACCATCAAAAGTCTTTGGTTCTGGGATCTTAATTTTGGAATGTTCTTCACCTCCTTGGGGCACATTTGCAATAGCCCGTCGGAGGATCTGGAGTTCCGTTTTAAGATCCTCGATCTCCTTTAGTAAATTTTCCAACTGCCCAACAACAGTTTCCTAGAAAGCCTGCAATTCCACAAGTTGGGTATCAACAGTTTCACGAACATGTTAAAGTTTTGTGTTGACGCCATGGATCTGCGTCAGAATATCCACCAGATCAACTGCGCCATCCGTAATTCCCACAAGCACGTCTAACTTCTGAAGCCTTTCACGAAGTTCTGTATTTTCCGCTATAATAATACCAAGATCTTGCCGACGTTGCTCTGATACCAGTTGTTACAGGGTCAATTGTTTTCAGATTGACACTGCACGACAGTCACCAAACAATGACTCAACTTTCTCTCTTTTTCCCTCACGTTTTCGGCCTACCACTTTAGATTATGATAGCGAACAGAAATGAAATAAGGCACACACGAATTTACAGGAATCGCTTCCCAACTTTGTCTTTTAACTCATGCCACAAATAAGCACATGAAAATCACAGCCTTTACAAAAAGGAGTTAAGGCAACCAATACCTCTCTCTCTCTGCCTTAACAAGTTTGCCTAGCCCCCATGTATAGACAAACGTTTTTGAACTTTGCCTTATCTAAAACCTAGTAGTTGACATCCCCAACTGACAAGGAATTCGAATTTCAAACATTCAAATAAGACAACTCCTACCAGCCCACTTAGCCAAACTTGCTGAAAAATCGGAACTGCCAACTGCCCGGCATGTGCATGGCACACGGGCGCAGCTTTGAACTTGTGGCGCCAAAAAGGCCAACTTTGTCATGTCTTCGCGCCAAGCCTTCGTGCAGCATGCCTTTGCGTGCATGTCTGCCACAAGCCTTCGTGCAGCATGCCTTTGCGCGCATGTCTGGCGCCGCCGTTTGTCTAGCTCGCCCATGACACTGCCTTGCTCGCCTTGCCCGCGCCTATCTGCCTTGCCACATTCTACCTTAGTTTTATCAGCCTTTGCTAAGCTTGATGCCCGTTGTCTTTGCTTTGCCATGGCCACGCCAATGCCATGGTCTTTGTCATGCCTTGACACCTTAGCCACCTGCCGTCGTGCCACAGTCCATGCCCATCAACACCTGCCCAAGTCGGACAGCTTTGTCAACATGATGCCATTGTCATCATAGGACGGTGCCGAGGTCCATCATGTAAATCCCTCGCCACACCCATGTCATATTTCGATCAATCAAGCCGAGGGGCTAACAGTAGGTTAGACCAATAGACGGAAGAGAACAACCGAAACAACATGACATAATTCACGTGTTTCATTTATAAATATTATTCCTCTCCTTTTTAACTTATTTGACATAATTTGAATTTATACACAATTTAAGAAATAAATAAATAAAATTAAAATTTGATGTGTTAAACATGTCATTACATTTAACTAGTTTTGTTATAAAACTTTTGAAATTTTGACTTTAAATATGCCATAACATTTGAGTTTTTATAAAATTTTCTCATTTAGAGTAAAATTAGAAGTGTAAAGTTAATTGTTCTCAAATTCAAAAGTATGTTCAAAAGAAAAGAAAAAGTGTCAATATTTTTAGACAAATTAAAAAGAAAATTATGTCACATTAACCGGAAAGGAGAGCGTGCACCTGTGTTATTGATCTGGTCAGAATTGGCTTATCAGTGTGGTAGTTGGGGCCACTACATAATGCAACATACATAATACTCATAGTAATAGGAGCGAAAACTGAAAATACATGAGTATTGCCCCATGCAAATAAATAACAAAAACTTAGTCATTAGGTTTAGTGTTAAGAATAAAGAATATACTCGTAGTCGTAGGTCACTGAGCTTGACTCATCTCAAAACTTGATCGACTTTGATCTTTTGAAAAAGGGTGCGAGTGAAAGTTACTCATCAAGCTAAAAATGTTCTGGTGCTCAAGTCATGATTTGATCAGTAATGCTCTTAAAAAGATAGGTGTAGTCAGTAGTGGTGTGAAAGCAAATGGAAGACATGAAAACATAAGAGCTCAAAGTGAAGTGTATAAGTCAATTAATACTTGTGCCTGCAACGTCTTTTTGTGAATGCAATAATAGTCAATTGGGCCGTCTCCTACGGCTGGATATGGGCATGTACAGTTACCCATTTTCAGAGATAAAAATTGTGCAGATATACATCAAGTTTGTCGTGGGATAAACAGAATCCATCAACCCTTAACCACATGTCTGAGCTCTGAAAACGAATTTTTTTTGGGTAGAGAGTGCTTGCTCCTTCAATAGGCCTTATGCTCAGGGGCGGAACTACGGTGTTATTTGCGGGTTCGGCCGAACCCAGTAGTTTTTGTTCAAATCCTATATTTATATTAAAACATTCAATGAATATGTACAAATTATTAATTTAGAACCTAGTAACTTAGAAAAGATTATAATCCCGAACCCATAAGGTTCAAATTCTAGCTCCGCCTCTGCTTATATTGCACGAATTCAAATTAGTCAAGGCTTGTTATGGGTGGAAAAAGAATTGTACAGATACTCACCCATCTTGCTTGTTATGGGTTGTTGACTAACATTGTTGTGACATTGGGAAAACTATGTTTTTTGCCGGTGATTTTGAATTTCAGGAGGATGGGCCATCTGCCTGTGGTTGTGAATGTGATTGTTTTTATCTTTCCGGTCCACTTTAATTTATTTTTTGATATTTTTCTTGTAATCCACGATATATAATTTTTTTTCCGATATCAAAAAGGAATTAACTTTTTTTTTTCAAAATTACTATTATAGTAAGAGTCTAGGAGTATTTGTTATATTTTGAATGTACAAATTAAAGTTAATATGATTATTTTTATTGTTAATTAATATTAAATAATGAATTCTTTAATATATATAAAAACAACCAAAAATATCAAATAAAATGAACCGAAAAGAGTACAAAATTAGTTCTGAAATACACACTCCCATTACCCCTCGGGTTGTCCAATACCTCATTCGGAAAGGTGGACTTACAATTTCTGTCTTCTACCTGCTGTTTTGACATATGCCGACCTTTATTTACAAAATGTTTCACATAGCGACTGACATATCATATATGCTCCGCCCCTGAATTGACTCTCTATGGGGTCCTTTTACTCTACCATTTAGTGCATGTTGTCACGTCCCTTAGTATTTAACTAAGTATACGTGTGCTACTTGACAACTCGCTCACGATCTTGGATAATTTGCTCACGTTCTTGCTATGCCAAGTCAGCCTTACTACACTAAAGATCGCTAAGGGAATGTTATAACACTGGAGAATTGCCAAAGGAAGCTTTTGTATTAGAGAGAACTTGATTGTTTTTCTTGGTTGGTGAATTACAAATGAATGACCCCATTTATATACTAGTCTCCTAGGGGCTAGTATGTAAATATTAATTGTTGCACAAGTCCTTAATATTTACAAGATAAGGGCTTTCTCTAGAACTCTCTACAAATCTAAAAGATTCCAAGGACTTTCCTAACAAATTCATAGGGATCTAGGGTCTTCCTAAGAAAATGTTCATACTTCTCTAGAATCTTCTCATAAATGCCAGCATTCCTCCTATGTAAGTTTTCATATGGTATTAATATATATGCCAAATGTCACCATTCCTCCTATGTAAGTTTTCATATGGTATTAATATATATGCCAAATGTCACCTACGTGACATGATGATGTGGCGGATCGTGATAATGTGCATCCAAATTGAAACATTTAAAATAATAAATTGAGCGTCGCAATATCTCTACGAACTCCTTTGGATGTCTTAGTATTTTTATATATATAACTGAATATCTTGATGCACATGTAGTTCAATTTTGGGTCTACGCGTGAACTTTGATGTAGATTAAAAAGTTAAAAAAGAATATGCCAAAGGGTGGCTCTCAGTCTCTAATACAACGTGAAAGAATTCGAACATATATCCCAAAATCTCAAGAATTTTCATGCTTGAGCCGAGAGTCTATCAGAAACAATATTTCTACCTTTGCAAGATAGAAGTAAGGTTGTGTACATACTATCCTCCCAAATTCCACTTGTGAGATCACACTGAATTTGTTGTTGTTGTTATTATTGTTATTGTCTAATGTTGGACTTTTATATAACCCAATAGTCTCTGTATGATATAAAGAAAGATTTTGGAGTATGAGCGTTAAAAGTATATGACATTTGGTGTAAAATTGGACTGATTTCTTGTTTCTTCATATGAAAGTTAGATAATTAGCAATTAAATAAAGAATTCTCCTCATTTATACTATTATATTAAAAGCACGAAGACCCTTTCCAAAATATCGTTCGCCTTTTTTACCCTTTAAAAATAGATTTCACAATTATAGAAAATAGTCATTTACCTAAGTTCCTAATATTTAGGACTATGGAATTAACTCTTAAGTTATTAAGTCTTTCCTTATTAGGACTATATAATATAATTCATGATATTTAGAAATTTAAACCCAAATAAAATTTAACTTATTTAAATGCATTCCTAATTTGGGTAAAATAACTATTAGCCCGTCATTTATGTTTCTTTCATATATAATAAAGTGATCTTAACTCCAAAAAAAAATTAAACCTCACAGTTACACGTAACATTAGATAGACATATTGCTTACTTTATAATTATGACTATATTCCTTCCTAAAGACACATAGAAGCCTAATTATTTATAAAACTTAATAGTGTAAACAAAGTCAAATATTGGAAATCAACGAGGATTTTGGCTTTGGAAACCTAGAATATTTTTGAAAACTACCATGAGATTTGGTTACTTATTAGTATATGTTAATTTTGAACAACAAATATTCTGAAGGAAACATAACAAAAAGTAAAAAATATGTAAGGTACCTGACAATCTAAAAATAGAGTAATTTATACGAAGAATGACCCTATGTAGCCCCTCAAAATTTTAGGGAGAATGACACAGACACAGTTACCCACAAAAATAAAATTATTTATCCTTACCTACTTATTTATTTTTTTACCTATTAAACTAATTACATTTCCTACCCATAGTAGTTTTTGTGGGATTTTTTTTTTTACTCCAATACTTTTTTATTTTTATGCTTTTTTTCGTTTTTTCCTTTTTTTTTCTTTCTTTTCTCCTTTTCTTTTTTCTCGTTTTCTTCTTTTTTTTTTTCTTTTTTCCTTTTCTAATTTCATTCAACTTATTTTTTTTATATTCTTTTTCTCTTCATAATCTAATTTCATTTACTATTTTATTATTCTTTTTTTATGCAATAAGAAAAAATAATTGATATAGTAAATATTTGTTCACCTTTTTTTTAAATATAACTAGTATAATATACCTTTTATTTTTTTTTTCTCATTTTTTAAATTCAATTATTAAACTGAAATAATATCAGTTGTCACTTGATCTAATTCACTGAATATCGCATTGACTGCTGCTGAGCACCATAAATTACATAATCAGATTCTAAGAATCAACATGTGATTGTCATGCAAACCTTGATCTCCTTCCCTATAAATATCAGCACACACTCTACCATTAGTAGTAACACAACCAGTTATGGAGCAAGAAAACATAATCTATGGCCACCAAATCTCCATATATACTAGTTAGAATAGAAATGATAATAGAATATTAGAAAATACAATTAAAATATAAGTAGCAAAAAAGACTTCTAGTACCATATAATACCAATATGGTATACATGTATACCAACAGAGTGTATGATTGCTCTAGAATATTTTTACAACTATCTGCGACTATACTATTATACCAAAATATTAAAGGATGTAATAAAAATATGAGAAAATTACATGCTCACATTGCAAGCTAAATATTCGCAAAGCAACATGCTCATTTTGTATACTAACAGGGTATATAGTTGTATGGGGTCGTTCCAACAATTGCCTATAACTATAAAAACTATTACATAATACACATAATCTATGTCCATCGGCACAAAAAAACTCCAGCACTGCAAATCATGTTCATATAAATAATTTCAGTATAGTAATCACTTAAAAATGCAGCTAAAACAACCAAAAAAAATATTCAAACTACCATATGATACCAATATGGCATATAATTATACCAACATGGTATACAACTTTACTGGTTAATTTTCGGCAACTGTATGACTATACTACTATTACATAACACATGTCACGACCCCATTTCACCTAAAAGTTGTGATGGTGCCTAACACTACAGCTAGGCAAGCCAACTAATAAATTAAATATATATCAATCATTCTTTAAAAATTTTCTAAGTAATTCTATTCTTTTTCCTAGCAATATTAATGAAAATAGAAAAGATACTAATAATTTAAATCCAAGAAAATAATACACATCCAAATTCTACCAGTATGTGTGCCAAGACCTGGTGTCACAAGTGTATGAGCATCTAGTAGATTATACAAAAATTATAAATATTGTCTGGAATGAAATAGATAGAATAAAATTTCCCAGAAGAGGCACTAGTTGCTGCAGAACGGCTCAGAAAGCAGCTCACCACTAGGCCTCTGGATAACACGGGTACGCACCGATAGGTCCAACGATAACACCTGTCTCATGTCCTGCACAAAAAAGTACAGCAAGTGTAGTATGAGTACGTAAACAACGTGTACCCAGTAAGTATCAAGCCTAATCTCGAAGAGGTAGAGACGAGATGACCGACTTTGACACTCACTAAGGTTCAATAATAATAATAATTGAAATAAAACTAGAATATCTAAATCAACATGATTCACAGAGTTAGCAATAATTTTAGTTAACCAGCAGAAATAATTAAATTCCTTCAAATGCAATAATTTCTAATCTATTAATTAAATTCACAAGCTGCAATTAAAAAAAATATCAAGGTATCGTGTAATTATTATTATTATTAGGCACGATTTATGCTGAGGTCATACAGCCTGATCCAGAGTGTCGTGTACACTGTCGAGGGACGTGCGGTGAGATACATAGATGCATCTATACTGCCGAGGCGTTCGGCCCGCTCCACAAGAAAGAAGGACATTTTCTTATGTACCTCCGGAAGGAGAATATATTTATTAAGAGATTAATTCGGGAGGATGAACAAATTCTTTTAACAATTAATTAATTTAAGCAGAAAATTAAGTATATAATATTTTCATCTTTTACTATCTTTCCCTAACAATTCACAATATATTTCAAATAATTAATTAAATAAAGGATACAATTTACACACATAATTCATGCTTTGAGTCTTAAACTACCCGGACTTTAGCATAAATAGTAGCTACATACGGACTCTCGTCACCTCGTGCGTACGTAGCCCCCACAATTAGCAATAATTATTAATTTAATCATCTATGGGGTAATTTTCCCCTCACAAAATTAGACAAGAGACTTACCTTATCTCAAAGTCCACTTTCCGATCAAAATGTCGCGTAAAAACCTCAATTCGATGCCGAAAAATCCAAAACTATCCAAAAGTTATATAAAATAATTAATACATGTTCAATAATTCGAAATTCATCTATTAAATAAATTACCCTATTCAAAATGGTAAAATTCCTAAAATTTACCTCAGGCCCAGGTGCCCGGATTCCGGAAATTTTCGGATGAAAATGTTACCCATAATCTCAAGAACTCAAATATATAATTTTTATCCAATTTCATAACCATTTTCGTGGTTAAAATCTCATTTTTATACAAATCTAGGTTTTTCATCTAAACCCTTGATTTCTAAGATTTACCGATTATAATCTACTCATAATCTATGTATTTAACTCAAGGTGTGTAGAATTAACTTACCTCCAAGTTGTTAGTTGAAATTCCCTCTCAAAAAGCTCTGAAATTACCCAAACATGGAAGAAAAACGGACAAAAATGGACTGAGCTTCGTCCGTTTTTAAGGTTCTGTCCAAGCAGGTTTTTCGCACCTGCGAAGGAATGACCGCACCTGCGGAAGTTTCTCGAAGGTGCGAGTTTCACTCGCCTGGACCAACTTCGCATCTGCGTACTCTGCCTCGCACTTGCGCGTCCGCATGTGCGCCAAAACTTCCGCATCTGCGGTGGCATACTTGCTCCTCAGCTTCGCACCTGCGTCTGATGGCTCGCACCTGCGGCTGTCCATGCGCAGGTGCGATCATACCAGAAGCTGGAAGCTTCAGTTCTTCTTCAAAATGCCAAAATTGATCTGAGCCTCGTCTGGTTAACGCTCGGGGCCCCCGGACCCCCACCCGAACATACCAACAGGTTTGAAATCATAAAACGGACTCGCTCAAACTCTCGGAACATGTAAAATAACATTAAATCTAAGAATCATACCCCAAATCAAATTGATTCAACTTAGAGATTTTAAATTCTTCAAACATACTTCGAACGCGCCGAAATATACTTATACAACTCGGAATGATACCAAATTTTGCGTGCAAGTCTTAAATCACCATACGGAATTATTCCCAAACTCGGAATTCCAAACGGCCTTCAATTTCTCCAAAACCTACCCTAAACCAAATTTCAAGTACTTTAAGCCTTTAATTAGCTAGTTTTCACTGTTAAACGCCAAAACGCTCCCAGGTTATCCAAAAATCGATTCGAACATACGCCCAAGTTCGAAATCATCATACGAATCTATTGGAACCGTCAAATCCTGATTTCGGGGTCGTTTTCATAAAATATTGACCGAATTCAAACTTGGCATTTTAAAGCCAAACTAAGGAACCAATTATTCCGATTTCAACCCGCTCACTTCCAAATTCTGAACCAACCACTCCCCTCCCCCCTCCCCAATCATAAATAATTAAAAGTATATTCGGGAAGTTTTATTTAGGGGAACGAGGTTCTAAAAGTCAAAATGACCGGTTGGGTCATTACAACACATGCATAAAGAGAAAAAAAAAATAGTGTACCACATATTAATATAATAAAGTATTTTAAGATATTTTACTATATTACTAAAATTAAAAGAAAATCAAATAGTGTACCAATTAAATGCAGCTAATACAATCAAAAAATGATTCAACTAGCATATGATACCAATATAGTATATAACTATACTAATAGAGTATATAGTTGTACGTGATCGTTCCAACAAATGCATATAACTATAAAATCTATGTCCATAGGTACAAGAAAATCCAATACAGCAAAACATGATCATATAAATCATTTCAGAATAGAACTCACTTAAAAATGCAGCTAGAACAACCAAAAAATATTCCAACTACCATATGATACCAATATGACATATAATTATACCAATAGGGTATACAATTCTACTAATTAATTTCAGGCAACTATATATGACTATACTACTATTACATAATACACATGCATAAAGAGAAAAATTAAAAAATAGTGTACCACATATTAATATAAGAATGTATTTCAAGATATTGTACTATAATACTATTATATAAAACAAACGCATAAAGAAAAAATCAAAATGATTATATAATACACATGCATAAAAGAAAATTAAAAAAATTCAAGATACTGTACTATTCTACTATTACTAAAGAAAAATCAAAAAGTGTACCAATTAAATATAGCTAATACAACCAAAATATATTTCAACTAACATATGATACCAGTATAGTATATAACTATACCAACAGAGTATATAATTGTATGCAAAGAGTTTAATTATATTTTTTTTAAATTCAATTATTAAACTGAAATAATATCAGTTGTCACATAATCTAATTAACTCAATGAGAGCTTATGCAATGAATAATACCTCCATGAAATTCCATTAATGTTAATAAATATTATTAATATTAATAAATATTATTATTTATTTATTGAAAATGTGGACAACAATTGGACAAAAATTTAGGACAATCCTTTTGAAATTGTGGTATGCACGGCAATCGGGAGTTTCTCCGATCAACTTATTCCTCTTGTCCATTTTTCTCACTGCGAATACCCTATTTCATTTTTATTTTTGTTTTTAAATAATTATTAATATATGTTTCTACAGTCAAAGTACATATCATAGACAGAAAGATAGTCAAAAGTAATGTGATTCAAGTCATAAAATAAAACAAAAAGGGGAATAGATTTGCATTTTTCACATACCCCTCACGTGGGATATGTGAGCACCTAATTTTTTACCGTACTTGAATATTTTCCGCTCTCATCTTCCCAGGCGTGTCCCCACTCAACTTTCCTTTGTCCCCCATGCTTGTCCCCCATACTTGTCCCCCTTGCTTGTCCCACACACAACCCCCCACATATCCCCATTTTCTTTCTTCACGTGAAGGGGAAAAAGATGACGAAGATATACCATCTTCTTCCTTCTATTAATTCCAGCAAGAGAGACATCTGCAAAAAAAAAAAAAAATAGGAGAAGGAGAAAAACCTAACGGCCTTCCCTGAATTCTGCTTCTCTCCAAAAACAAAAACCCTTAAACCCCAAAACCTGGTTGGACAGCTTCGGACTGATTCTCTCTTTTCCATCAGAGAAAACATCCGACCATCGTCTCCACCTCTCGTTGATTCTCACAAAAGGGTCTGACCCCTATCTCCCCTCACACTCGCCTCTCACCCATCGACACCAACACACATACGGTAACATATAGTAGAGAGTGAGTCGTTCTTCTTGAGGTTGTCGATTAAGGCTTTCAGTGCGAGGTTTAACATTCAGTCGAGTTTGTTCTAATCTTCTATTTCGTGACTCGGGACTCTCGTTTAATCAATTTCAGCATCATTTTGTGTTATTATAAATGTGAGTTGTGTTTGTTCATTATTGGTTGTTGCTGTTGTAAAGTTACTGGGCTCCATTTTCAAGTTTCGTAAGCTCCATTTTGGGCGAATTTTGTTGGGTTCGCTGCTGTCGAGGTAATTTCCCCCCGACGTTATGTTTCTAGTCCATTTTGATGCCATAAAGCTATAAGAATGTCATGTTGTGAACTTGAATCAAAGACTGTTGAATATATGTGGCTGAAATGTGATTTGTATTACACTTTGTTTTGAATTTAATAAGATTTAATTATTTTGTCCCATATGCTTCGTATGTATACATCATATCTCTGTTTAAGCACGTTAAGAGTGGAAATATCATTAAGTTTAACTGTTATTGGTGTCCTTAACACTGAAAAAATGAAGGTTGGCCTCACTGCTCATTTCGATGAGCTTAATGCTTTGTCCTTTATTTTTTTTGTTAACTACTGTGAGCATGCCTTTGTAATGTGATGATTGTGTTTGTTTTCTTTCCATTTTCGTTTTGGTTTGATGACATAAATTGGTGGAGCTCATATTTTGATAAAGAACTAAGACTTTGTGCACCTTCTCGATTCTTGAGATGAGTACTAACACTTTTGGGCTTTATTGCTTTTAATATTATAATAACTAATTATCATATGTTTTCTCCTGATGAGTTTGGGACATTAAGAAGCATTTCTTATTGGCTAAAGTAATATATTTTGTTACTTGTCTCCAGTAATATTGTTATTTTAGGGTATTCACTCAAAAGTGACCAACTTTATCGGGTTGGTTACTCCAAAAATTAGTTCTTGTTATTGAAGACGGTTTTCACAATAATATCTTGTCCATAATCCATGGCCTCACGCTCATCTCAAAATTTGGGAAATAAACATCTTATAAATATCCTAATTTTGCTTTAGGAGTGATTAATAATAAATTATCGTGGCTATGAGTACGGTTCTCGTGACATGGTCACGATATGTAAATTCCAGTTCGGGTGTGTATTTCATGTGACACGACCACAACTTCAAACAATAATAAAAATAAACATGTTATAGATCATGGGTACGGTTCCCGTGATGCGGTTCGCAATATGTACAAAAATAAATGAGTGCGCGACATCGCGACTTGTTCAAACAAATTCCATAAATATTAAAAGCGGATAGATAAAACATGGAAATCAATAAATCACAGTTTATCCAAAATTAATTTAAGCCAAGTTGTAGTCAATAAAGCGACCGTGCTAGAACCACGGAAATCGGGTAATGCCTTACACCTTCTCCCCGGTCAAAAGAATTCCTTATCCGAACTTTATTTTTGCAGACCAATAATAAAAGAGTCAAACCTTCCTTTGACTAGGGATTCAAATAAAAGGTGACTTGGAACACCAAAAATCAATTTCAAGTGGCGACTCTATAAATAAAATAATCTCTACTCAAATTTGTCACTTTAATTGGAAAAATTCTTTAACCCACAATCCATAACACATATTTATCTTTGTGGGGGATAAAAAGGAGGTGTGACAGCTCTGACGACTCTGCTGGGGACCTTCAAGAATTCGAACTTGTACATTGACTTTATTTGGCCTTATTAATTTTTGTATATATTGTGATTTATTTGGGCCTAATGTGTTACTTGTCGAGTTTTTTACCGTTTTGATATTGTTGAACTGTACATATAAACTGTATCTTCTCTCGCATCTCTCTGAGTCTTCTGATAATTAGTTATGTTGTGTTTGCCTACCAGCATCACAAAATTTCTGTCTTGAGATAAAACCAGTTAGCCTACTAGCTTCTGGTGAAGGATTTAGTCACATGTGTTTAGGCGGGAGAGCCGTTAGCTAGCCAGTGCTGTTCTACTACTGGTGATGCTTGACGCTACTCAGCTCGGGTTGTCCGCCCGGGTAAGCCAGATCTAGATACCATCTCCTTTAGGATTTACAAACTTAGAAGAACAAGCCACAAGCAATGAATATTCCTAGTAGGTTACGCTTTATTTGCATCATGTGCATTTGACTTAGCAGCGCTCGACACAGAGATCGAGTTCTGTGTTAGGACAGGCTTTGTTGAGACCATTATGTCATGTTACGTGCTACTTGTTGCATTATTTGGGAGGCTTGCATGTCGACTAGCTTTAGCATATATCAGTTGAACGAAGAGAGAAAAAAATGATGTGGTTTAGTGCATATGGTTTTTAAAGATTAATTTTTATTTAAAAAAAAGAACATAGTCGATTTTAACCGAACTGCGCGGGTCTGATTCTCATCGGATGTGAGATACGTAGGCAAACCTCATCGGTTCCGGCCCCAATTTTCAAAAAACAAAATCAAAAATATTTTCTTTTTCCTTAATTCCCTATTTACAATTCTTTCCTTAGAAAATCCAAAAAAAAAAAATACTAAATTCAAAAATATTTTTTTTTAGTCCCACAGTTTAGCTTTTTTTTTTTAAAATTCTTTTATAGAGTCAAAACCCGAGAAATCAGAATTTTTGTGTGTCAATAATATGTTTGATCAAAGCCTAACCCTGTGTCTGAGTAGACAGGTATACCATGAGTGGGGAAAGAGATAAGTCTGAAAAGAGGCCCAGATCAGAAGGGATACCAGATTTTCTCATTGTCGATCAGATACCACAGTTGTTGTGGGATTGGTGGAGAGACTTTAAGGAATATGAGCGAAACCAGATAAAGAAATACTCGGGACATTTGGTTCACATGATTACGATAAAGCCCAGGAGGGATGTGATTGAAGCTTTGATTCCGCACTGGGATCCTGAAAATAATGTGCTCTGTTTTACCGACTGTGAAATGACTCCGACCTTGGAGGAAATCGCCCTTTTCCAGGGGTGGGGCCGTAATCTTCGCCGCCAAAGGCCCATAGTACCAAAAAATGTGAACGAGGGTAGGTTTCTGAAGCTTTTGAACATAAATTACGGACAATATGAAGGTCTAGGAGGCAAATGAGTTAAGTTAGGCTTTTTGTTTCAGTTGTATGGCCTAGAATACAATTTTGAAAGGAATGTGGGAAAATTGAAATCAAAGGAAGATAAGGAAACATGGAAGGTACATAGAAGGTTTGCATTTATGGTCACTTTTTTGGGGCGTGTAGTTTTCCCGGAAAGAGAGGGATGCATTGGCATCCGCTTGGCAGGTGTAGTTGAGGCTCTGACCTCAGAAGGGGGTGATTATACTTTGGTCCCTATGATTCTTTCTTGCATTTTCCGTGCTTTAACTAGATGTAAAATGGGCACGCAAAACTTTGATGGTTGCAACATTTTGTTATAGATATGGGTTTTGGAGCATTTATATCGTCATCCTACGATCACTAATTTTAGTGAGCTATGGCCCAATCATACTTATGATCACCAGAAAAGAATTGACGAATGTGACTTACCAGAGGGGATTGGCGCTTGGAAAGAACTACTTCTTACTCTGTCTGCCAAACGGATTACTTGGAACTACAATTGGTTCTCCTCTAAAGAGGTCATTTGTGAGTCTGCATACCATTCTTATTTGGTACTCATAGGATTGGGTGGTGTTCAGTCTTATGCTCCACTTCGAGTAATACGCCAATTTGCATGACTACAGGAGGTGCCACCAACACGAGATATAAGCAAGCTCTGTTATGATTTTGGTAAAGATCAACCTCATGACGAAGAAGAAATTATGAAAATTTGGTATGCAAATAAAGTCTCGGAGTTGAATGATATAGTAGAAGACCGAGATCATGGAGACGTGATCCCTGAATATATTACCTGATTTCATAACCCTTCATCGCTTAGAGATAAGCCTGAAGGATCCAACATGAGGAGAAATGATCAAAGAGCTATAGAAAGGTTAAAAGAGGAATTAGAGCATTCTCGGATGACCATATCTAAACAACAAATCCAACTGCAAGTCGGAGTCGCTCAGATTCGTTAAATATTGAGAAATATTATCAATCGGCCTTATGGGGCATGGATAAAGATCTAAAGCATGCTAAAAATGAGGCGGCCCGCTTAGAAGAAGAATTGGCAAGCATTATTGGTTTAGTTAGAAGAGTTGAGGCAAATAACAATGTTGAAATGCATAAGCTGCAAGAAGACTTGAATATCATTGAAGAGGATGCGCACCAACAACAATTGGAGTTTGATCAGCAGAGAGAGCAGTTTGAAAGAGAAAGGGCCCATTGGATACGCTCAAAGGGTCAGTTTCTTGCACAATTGGAAGAAATAAAAAGGCATAAGGGAGGTCATCAACATGCAGATTTTGAGGTAGAGCGGCGTCAGTGGATCATTGAGAGAGCTGTGCTAAAGCGCCGTATTGAAGAATACGAGGGACGCGAGACTGAGATGGGTAACGCCCTCAACACTACCCAGATATGGTTTCAGAATTGTCACGTGAATATGGGGCAAGCTAGAGAGCAAGTATTTCAATTGGCAGAGAAAGCAGCATATATTCATGGCAATCATCGTCATCTAAACAACGAGAAAGTTGGTCAACAGGCACGTGCCCTCGTTCCACAATTGCCGGGAGTGTTTCAGAATTTGTACGAGATGTTGGGGGGAGAGTGGAGGCCAAGGGATGTAGACCATTGATGATATCAGTTTAAGAAAGAATGCCATTGAAGATTAAAGTTTTAGTGCAGTCAATTAGTTTTTAGTTTCATTTTGCATTTGTCGTATTTTTAATTTTATATTTGTCGCATTTTCAGTCATATTTATGTCTTTAGAGTCAATTTGAAGAAAAAAAAATTGTTATTATTTCCCCCTAAACTGTGTAATGATCTGATTCATGCGGCGACATGATACGTAGGCAACCCACGAAAGGTTCGATCAAAATATTTTTCAATGATTCTAAGATGAGGGATCAATATGAGGCGTGAGTAAAAAGAAAATTAGAAGAAAATAAGAGCGTCAATAAGAAGCAACTTCATAAGCCAGAATGAAACATGAAGCCTCCAAAAGCATGTTAGAAATAGTGACAATGATAGGAGCATGGCACATTATGTGTGATTTCATATCTATAAAATGCTTAACACTAACACGTTTGTTGTCTCTTACATAGTAAGCTTAAGGTGGTTGGTTTGTGGTGAAACTGGAAACACACCATTACTTCACTAGATCTAAGGGAACAGTAGTAATGGCCAACGATGATGAAATCGAGCTGATCAGTGATGACCCCCAGGGTCAATCAGTTGAATAAGAGTTAGAGGAAATAAGAAAATTGAGACAACAATTGTCTGATGTATATCAAGCTTGGGTGTCTGGTCAGCCTCCACCCCGTGGTCCCTCAGAGGGAACTTCCACCGTACCCCTGGCTACTTAACCACCGCTCCATGCAACGAGCGACCACATCCTACCACCAGGGTATGTGCCAAACTATAGCCTCCACGTTGCTCCTGGTACCTCTAATGTGTGACCTCCAGTCGCACCGGTCAGGAACACTCCTCTAGTCGTGTCTGGCTCAACGGCATACACAATCCCGCCTCCACCTCCCGTGACAAGGCCAATCAATGAGCCACCATCTCATGCTTATGATAGCCAATACTACTCTCCAAATATGGCTTTTGGGGTCTCGGCTCCATATAATCAGACTCCTCAGTACGAGTCACTAATGGAAAATGAAAAGATTGCCAAGACGGTAGAGCCGGATGAGATGACCAGGAAAATGAAAAGTCTTGAACAGAACATAAAGAACATACAGGGACTAGGGGGTCACAAAAGTGTTTCGTTCAGTGATCTATGCATGTTCCCTCACATCCATTTGCCACCAGGATTCAAGACCCCAAAATTCGAGAAGTATGATGGACACGGCGACCCTATCGCCCATTTGAAAAGGTACTGTAACTAGCTGAGGGGTGCAGGTGGAAAAGAAGAATTACTGATGGCTTATTTTGGGGAAAGTCTTATGGGGGTAGCCTCCGAATGGTTCATTGACCAAAATATCTCTCACTGGCATGTCTGGGACGACATGGCCCAAGCCTTCGTCAAACAATTTCAATATAACATAGATATTGCGCCGGATCGCAATTCCCTGTCAAATATGAAGAAAAAGCCGACTGAAAGCTTTAGGGAGTATGCAATCAAATGGAGGGAGCAAACAGCTAGAGTTAAGCCACCCATGGATAACCACGAGTTGATCACTATTTTTCTGGAGGCCCAAGAGCCTGATTACTTTCAGAACATGATGTCCGCAATGGGTAGACCTTTTGCGAAAGAGATCAAAATAGGAGAAATGGTCGAAAATGGCCTCAAGACTGGCAGAATTGTAAGTCAAGCTGCTCTCAAAGCCACCACCCAAGCTATCCAAAATGGGTCGGGAAGTTTGGCAAATAGAAAGAAGAGAGATGAAGGGTCCATGATGACTTCGGGATCCAGGGAAGTTCAAAGAGGGGCATCGCACCCTTATGTGCAAGTTCAGCAAGGGCAATCCAGCTACCCTCAACATTACTATCCCCCGCCAATTCCTCAGTACTCTGTGGGACCGCCACAATATATAGTGTTTAATGCTCAATCATATGCTCGTCCTCCCAATCAACAGGTACGGGCACCAGCTCCAAGATTCCGCCGACCTCAGTAGCAAAATTTTCGGGCACCCTACAATGCTCGTCCTAGGCAGGATTGTGGTCGAGAGTAGAGGCCGGTGGAAAAATTTACTCCATTGGCTGAATCATACTCTAGTCTGTTCCAGAAGTTGAAGTAGATGGGCGTGATTGGACCCATCGCTCCCCACCATATGCATCCCGATTCACACAGATTTCAAGAAAATGCTAGATGTGAATATCATTCAGGTGCTCCGGGGCATAGCACTGATGATTGTTGGACCCTGAAAAGAACCATAGAAAGACTCATTGTTGAAAAATTGATTATAGTCACGAATGGCGAGGACCCTCCTAATGTGACCAATAACCCATTGCCAGTACACAATGATGTTCATTTTATGGGAATGATTGGCCAAGATCATAAATACAAGCCGGTTGGTCGAGCAAAAATGACAGTGGTAACGATTTAAGAGGGAACCAAACTGGAAGTAAGTCCAAGCCTAGATGCACCGTTGATTGTGAAAGGCGCCCAGAGCTCAGAGAGGGCAACTTTATTTGTTCCAAAAATCTCGAGGTTAGAAGTTCGCTCCAATATTCCAAACCCAAAGTTATACGTCCTTGGAGGTCACCCCATCACAAAGTAGAATCAGGATGATACGACGGGTATAATAGAACCGATCATAATCAAGCCTGCCACACAACCCCGTGTAACAAATACGAAAACCATCCCTTGGAACTACAACAAAATTGTAGTAACCTACAAATGCAAGGAAATCATAGAAGAAGTGGGGGAAACTGGAGGTTTGACTCGATCAGGGAGGTGTTACTCTCCAGAAGAGTTGAGGAAGGCTAAGCAAATCAGAGAAGGTCAAATGCCAATAAAGAAACCGGTCACTGAAGAAGAGGCGGGGAAGTTTTTGAAAAAGATAAAAGTTCAGGATTACTCAATCATTGACCAGCTGAGAAAGACTCCTGCCCAAATCTCTCTGTTATCTCTGCTCATACACTCAGGAGAGCATGCCCGTGTACTAATCAAAATCCTGAACGAGGCACATGTCTCAGAGAATGCCACCGTGAATCAGTTAGAGAAGATGGCCAATAGATTTTTTGAGGTGAACAAAATTTCCTTTACTGATGATGAACTTCCTGAGGAGGGATCCAGTCACAATAGGGCTTTGCACTTGATTGTCAAATGTGAGGGGCATTATGTGAAGCGAGTCATGGTTGATGGAGGCTCGAGTGTAGATTTATGCCCCCTCTCTACCTTGCAAAGTATGAAGATCAATACAGACAGGATCCGACCCAGCAATATTCGCATCCGGGCTTTTGATGGCTCAGCGAGAGATACCATTGGGGAGATCAACCTCACCATGACGATTGGGCCTGTTGATTTTGAAATTGTCTTCCAGGTAGTGGACATGGAAACTTCTTATAACTTTCTTCTTGGAAGGCCATGGATCCATACGGCCCGAGATGTGCCATTCACCTTGCATCAGATGCTCAAATTCGAGCACGACATGCAAGAAATTATTGTTCACAGAGAAGACGAGTCATCCGTTTATAAAGACCCGTTAATCCTATGTATTGAGGCCAAGGAAGGATGTGAGTCTATTGTCTATCAGGCTTTCGAAGTGGTTGCTGTGGACCATGTTGAGGAAGGAAAACTCATTCTACATCCGCGTCTCTCTGCCACATCTGTAATGGTGGCTGCAATTATGATGAGACAAGGTTATGAGCCAGGAAAAAGTTTGGGGGCATCATTGCAAGGAATTTCAGAACCCATTTCTCCGTTCAGTAATAGGGGTACTTTTGGTTTAGGATTCAGGCCAACACAAGCAGACGAAGACAAAGCCAAGCACCGCAAAAAGTACGGTTGGGTCTTGCAGCAATCTATCCCTTACATTTTCTACACTTTTGTCGAGCCAAGATTCAAACATGGTCAAAATTCCTCGGCGCATGCAAACATTGATGAAATTTGCCATGGCCCCGGCCAGATATTTTCTGAAGTGAGTATGATCTAGGCTGGTGAAGGCACTAGTCATGCCGATATGCAACTAATTGGCCCAGAAACCATGCTCAATAACTAGGAAGCAACTCCTCTCCCCACAAGGAAGGAGTCTTGGTAGTTGACTTTTGCAGCTTCTTTCTTTTGTACTTTGGGTTACTTTCAGGGTTGTAATCCAAATATCTTAGTATGATTGTTTTATTTTGACGTTAACCCTCCTTCTATCCTTTCAAATTCAATGAAATGCAGTTCAGTTTTGTATTTTCTATCTTTTCCTTTTCCTAATTCCTGCCATTTTATTTCTATTTCAGTTTTGTTAATGCCGGCTTTAATAACATGACATGCATGCGAAATTCACGCCCAGATCTCAAAAAGCTGTCTAATTTCAAAATAATGCATCAAGAAGTCGAATATGATGAAGATAAGGTTTTTGATGAAATAAAAAGAGAGTTGGAACAATTTGAAAACAAGCCTAGGCCCAACCTCAATGAAACTGAGCCAATTAATATCGGAGGTCATGAAGAAGTCAGAGAAACAAAGATAAGCATTCACACTGAACAAAAAACCAGAGATGCCTTGATTCAACTTTTATTTGAGTATAGAGATGTGTTTGCCTGGTCTTATGATGATATGCCTGGTTTAAGCATCGATTTAGTTGTTCATAAGCTTCCCACGTATCCTGATTTTCCACCAGTCCAACAGAAGCAGCGAAAGTTTAAAACAGACATGAGTGATAAAATCAAAGAGGAAATAATAAAGCAATTGAGCGCCAATGTTGTCAGAGCCGTACGATACACCACCTGGGTGGCAAATGTTGTGCCCGTGCCAAAGAAAGATGGAAAAACTAGAGTATATGTTGACTACAGAGACCTGAACAAAGCAAGTCTGAAGGATAATTTTCCTTTGCCGAACATCCATATTCTTGTAGATAATTGCACAAAGCATGAGATACAGTCGTTCGTGGATTGCTATGCTAGGTACCACCAGATTCTAATGGATGAGGGTGATGCAGAAAAGACCGCTTTCACCACTCCGTGGGGTACCTATTATTACAAGGTCATGCCATTCGATTTAAAGAATGCAGGGGCAACTTACATGAGGGCCATGACCACCATTTTTCACGACATGATGCACAAAGAGATTGAAGTATATGTCGATGATGTCATTATAAAATCAAAAACACAGGCTGACCACGTGAATGATTTGAAAAAGTTCTTCGAACAGCTTCGAAGGTATGACCTTAAGCTCAATCCAGCCAAATGTGCGTTTGGGGTTCCATCTGGGAAACTCCTCGATTTTATAGTCAGTCGGAGAGGCATCGAATTGGATCCATCTAAGATAAAGTCCATTCGAGATCTGCCACCCCCGAAGAACAAAAAGGAGGTCATGAGTTTGCTCGGAAGGTTGAACTACATCAGTAGGTTCATTGCTCAGCTCACAACCACGTGCGAGCCCATCTTTAAGTTGCTGAAAAAGGATGTTGCAATCAAGTGGACAGACGATTGCCAAAATGCTTTTGACAGGATCAAAGATTATCTATCAAAACCCCTGTACACTCCCACCTGAACCTGGTAGGCCTTTGTTTTTATATCTATCGGTGATGGATAATTCCTTTGGATGCGTTCTGGGGCAACATGATGCGACAGGTAAAAAGGAACAAGCAATATATTATTTGAGCAAGAAGTTCACCAATAATGAGGTTAAGTACACCCTTTTAGAAAGGACATGTTGTGCTTTGACTTGGGTCGCTCAGAAGTTGAGATATTATCTTTTGGCCTATACTACTTACCTCATATCCAGAATGGATCCTCTGAAGTATATTTTCCAAAAGCCAATGCCCACCGGCAGGCTCACAAAATGGAAAATCCTGCTCACAGAGTTCGACATCGTCTATGTCACTCGCACCGCGATGAAAGCACAGGCTTTGGCCGATCATTTGGCAGAGAATCCAGTTGATGATGAGTACAAGCCACTTACCACATACTTCCCAGACGAAGAGGTCAACTCAATAGAGGAAGTAGTACCAGATGACAACCCTCTATGGAAAATGTAATTTGATGGAGCTATCAATATCAAAGGAGTTGGGATCGGGGCAATCCTCATCTCACCTATTGGACAATATTACCTTGCAACAGCCCGACTTCGGTTCTTCTGTACCAATAATACGGTAGAATACGAAGCTTGTATCATGGGTTTGAAAATGGCCCTCGATCTGGATGTGCATGAACTATTGGTAATGGGAGATTCTGACTTGCTTATCCGGCAAGCCTAAGGTGAATGGGAGACTCGAGACATCAAGCTTATTCCATACAGACAATGTGTACAAGATTTGAGCAAAAGATTCAAATCCATCGAGTTCAGGTACATTCTTAGGTTTCACAACGAGCTAGCTGATGCTTTGGCTACTTTAGCCTCGATGCTCCCTTATCCGGGAAACACCCATATCGATCCACTAGAAATCCAAGTTCGGAATCAACACGGTTACTGCAATACAATTAAGACAGAACCAGATGGTGAACCATGGTATCATGACATAAAACGATTCCTGAAAATGAGAGAATACCCAGAGCACGCCAAGGGAGATCAAAAAAGAACTATAAGGAGGCTCGCCAGCGGTTTCTTCCTGAATAGGGAAATTTTGTACAAAAGGACCCCAGATTTGAACTTGTTGAGATGCGTAGATGCCACAGAAGCTGAGCGGATCATGAGTGAAGTGCATTCGGGGGTATGCGGACCTCATATGAATGGATATGTTTTGGCGAAGAAGATTCTGCGAGCAGGGTATTATTGGCTTACAATAGAGCGAGATTGCTTCAGTTTTGTTCGCAAGTGTCACCAATGCCAGATTCATGGTGACCTGATTCACTCGCCACCTTCGGAGTTGCATCCCATGTCCTCTCCTTGGCCTTTCGTTGCTTGGGGAATGGATGTTATTGGGCCAATTGAGCCAAAGGCTTCAAATGGGCATAGATTCATTTTGGTTGCAATTGATTACTTCACCAAGTGGGTGGAGGCTGTCACTTTCAAAGCAGTCACCAAGAAAGCAGTGGTAGACTTTGTTCATTCCAACATCATCTGCCGCTTTGGTATCCCAAATACCATTATCACTGACAATGCAGCCAATCTCAATAGTCATTTGATGAAGGAGGTATGCGAGCAATTTAAAATTATACATCGCCATTCTACCCCTTACCGGCCAAAAGCCAATGGAGCCGTTGAAGCAACGAACAAGAATATCAAGAAGATTCTTAGGAAAATGATCCAAGGTTCGAGACAATGGCATGAAAAGTTGCCTTTTGCTCTTTTGGGATACCACACGACTGCTCGCACATCTGTTGGTGCAACTCCTTATCTGTTGGTATATGGGACGGACGCTGTAATACCGGCTGAAGTCAAAATTCCCTCTCTTCGGATCATTGTGGAGTCGGAGATTGAAGATACAGAATGGGTAAAGACCCGATTAGAACAACTAATGCTGATTGATGAAAAACGGCTAGCAGCAGTGTGCTTTAGCTAGTTATACCAGCAAAGAATAGCACGCGCTTACAACAAGAAAGTGCGTCCAAGGCATTTCGAGGTAGGCCAACTCGTTCTGAAATGCGTTCTTCCACACCAAGTAGAAGCTAAAGGAAAGTTCGTCCCAAACTAGAAAGGACCCTACATCATCAAGAAAGTGTTACCAAAAGGGGCCTTGCACTTCGTAGATGAAGAAGGACGGGTACCAGACATGACTATTAATGCAGATGCAGTCAAAAGATATTATGTCTGATATATACCCACTGTGGAACTTTCATGCATGATTTTCTTAGATCGAGATGACGAAGGCTACCATTGCTCGCTATTCCAAGCAAGTTTCACCCTTTTGTTACCCCTTTTAAGCTGTATTTTTCTTCCTTGTTTTTCATTTTTTGGAAGCTGTGTACTAAAAAAAAAAAAGGAGAAGAAGTCAAACAATAAATTTTTTGAGTCATTGAACTACGTCCGACCTGATTCCAAAAGGATACGTAGGCAGCCTTACCCTGGGTTCGGTCCCATTGCAACAAAAATCCATATTCCCAATACTCCAAAACTGGGGCAGAAGTTTGTTTTTATCTTACATTTTTTTTCCTGTAGGAATAGTTCCAAAAGTTGTAATTCAGTTCAAGGTTCCTTTTGCCTTTTCCTGTTAAGAACTTTTGATCTATCTTTGAGAATACTTGAAGTCCCCATGCCAGGGGCATTGGTCAAACTTCCGCGTGTCGTATCTTGTTAGCAAAAATCCGTATGGGCACTGTAAGGCGACAGTGATTAGAGAAATGAGAGAGGTCAGTTAGTGAAAACCCGCAAAGGGCGCTACTAGCCGAATGAGGGTCTTCGATGCTTCGGCATGAGCATAACCAAGACAGTTTCAAGATGAACATTTGCGACGTATTTTGAGAATTCGACAGCTCAGACAGATCAGGCGTCCAGTCCAAAATGCATGTCATGATTCATTGAAGTCGGCACATATCTCTAGATAAGTCTCCTTATTTCTCTCCCCGAAAGGGACACCTTTTATTTAGACACAATTCCTTTTTCACTTCCAATTGCTCTTCTATTCTTTTCCATAATTTTTCTAGATTCCCTTTCGGTCTAATCTTGCATCAAAAGCAAAGCAAAAATGGCTGCAAAACTGTCTACAGTTTTCCCGTAATACCGAGCACAATTTGGAGCATATATGACATTGACGAAGGCAGGAATCCATCTGTGATCTCTTTTGATAAGGCAGACAAAGTGTCTCAAAGAAACTGAAAAGGTCGCCTAAGCAAGACTTGCTTCATGGGAAAAGTTGATAAGCACTACAGACACAAACTGGTTCTGAGTGCAAGACAGCTAAGTTTGATTTTAAAGAAAAATTGCTTTGCCTTATATACAAGGGTTAACGGTACCATGGACATCCGGGTATGAAACAGCCAGGGGAGACAACAGAAAGACAAAGCCTCCAGAAAATGATACAAAATATCCTAGCATCTTGGTACCACTCTAATAGAATCAGTTCTTCAACAACGGGGTGTCCGTGAACTCAAACTCCTCAATGCATCAAGGCTACAAACCGACCACCACTTTAAAAACTCACAAATTTTCTTTGTTTGAAGCAGGAACAAAGCAGTGCAGAATGACAGTTCTCAAAGGACGAATGTCACCAAATGTAAGCTCCTTAAAATCTTCAGCATGCATCACTACTGTCCATACCTCTCATTTTCATAGCTTAACCCAGGCAAAACCTTTTTACCTAGGGAGATCTACCTCATAGTTCCGGGTAGAAGTACTCTTCGCTCAGGTTGCTTTTCGTAACTTAACCTAGGTAGAACCTTTCGCCTAGGGGGATCTAGCTCATAGTTCCGGGTAGAAGTACTCTTCGCCCAGGTTATTTTTCGTAGCTTAACCCAGGTAGAACCTTTTTTCCTAGGGGGATCCAGCTCACAGTTCCGGGTAGAAGTACTCTTCGCCCAGGTTATTTTTCGTAGCTTAACCCAGGTAGAGCTTTTTCGCCTAGGAGGATCCAGCTCATAGTTCCGGGTAGAAGTACTCTTCGCTCAGGCTTGTTTTTCGTAGCTTAACCCAGGTAGAACATTTTTGCCTAGGGGGATCCAGCTCATAGTTCCGGGTAGAAGTACTCTTCGCCCAGGGTTTTTTTTTCGTAGCTTAACCCAGGTAGAACCTTTTCGCCTAGGGGGATCCAGCTCACAGTTCCGGGTAGAAGTACTCTTCGCCCAGGTTGTTTTTTCGTAGCTTAACCCAGGTAGAACCTTTTCGCCTAGGGGGATCCAGCTCATGGTTCCGGGTAGAAGTACTCTTCGCTCAGGATGTTTTACGTAGCTTAATCCAGGTAGAACCTTTTCGCCTAAGGGGATCCAGCTCATAGTTCCGGGTAGAAGTACTCTTCGCTCAGGATATTTTATGTAGCTTAACCCAGGTAGAACCTTTTCGCCTAGGGGGATCCAGCTCATATTTCTGGGTAGAAGTACTCTTTGCCCACGCTTATTTTTCGTAGCTTAACCCAGGTAGAACCTTTTTGCCTAGGGGGATCCAGCTCATATTTTCAGGTAGAAGTACTCTTCACCCAGGTTTGCTTAATTTGGTTTAATCCGGGTAGAAGTACTCTTTGTCCAGTTTTGTTTTTCATAGTTTAACCCATGTAGAACTTTTTCGCCAAGGGGATTTAACATTCTTTTTCCCAGTAATATAGGGCGTCAACCCTTGGTTACAATTCCTTTTCAGTAATACAGGGTACCAACCCCTGGTTACATTTTCTTTTAGTAATACATGACGCCAACCCCTGCTTACATTTTCTTTTTAGTAATACAGGGCA
The DNA here is from genome assembly GCF_000390325.3 of Nicotiana tomentosiformis. Taxonomy (NCBI): domain Eukaryota; kingdom Viridiplantae; phylum Streptophyta; class Magnoliopsida; order Solanales; family Solanaceae; genus Nicotiana; species Nicotiana tomentosiformis. The sequence goes on from NC_090823.1 coordinate 95,094,820, forward strand.
CCAACCCCTGGTTACATTTTCTTTTTAGTAATACAGGGCACCAACCCCTGGTTACATTTCCTTTTCAGTAATACATGTCACCAACCCCTGGTTACATTTCCTTTTCAGTATAGGGTACACCAATCCCCGATCTCCTTACCAGTATATGTTACACCAATCCCTAGCTGCGTTCTCCAATATAGGATACTTCATTCCCTAGTTGATTTGAGCTTAAATGCATGGTACACCACTCCCTGATATTATTGCCAATATAGGGTATCCCATTCCCTTGCCACATTTTCCCGACATAAGGTACACCAATACTTAGTTGAGACATTCTTTTGGGATCATGACCTTTTCAGGGTACACCATTCCTATTCTTTTATTTCTTTCAATAAATAAGTAGTTTAGAATTTTTGTTACAATAACTCACGAAATTTTCCTAGTGAAAACTGGGGCAGAAAAATTTCGTTTGTTTGTTTGTTGTGATGTCTGAGCAGGTATTACCGCGAGGCACAGTGTTCGAGATGAACAAAAGAAAAAGTCTCAATCCAGAATAAAGAAAAGGAAAAGAAGTGAATCCAAATGTAGAAGAAGATGGAAAGGATATAGACTACTCAAGACATGACTGAAGCTTTACATTTCCCGTTTTGCTCAGAAGAAGCTGTAGAAGAATGAACTATCACTTACAGCTAGCAAGCATCAAGGTTCAGGTCAGAGCTTGCATGAACAACCAGTCAAGATTCAAGATCAAGCTTCAAAAGACTTATAGATAGGAATCTTGTAACTCATAGTTGATAGGCTTGTTTAGTTTTTTTCAATTTTGATGTAATAGCAAGACCACGGACTGGAGCCTCGACGGAACCTCACTCGACTCTCCAACTCATCATTCCATCACTTTCCTTGAACTACACGTGACCTGATTCCCTTATAACCCGGGATATGTAGGCTATCCAAAACCAGGACTCGGTTGTACCTTTTTCTTTTATTTTCTTCCTCTTTTGAATAACGATATGGTCAAAACTTAGTCACACGGCTCACTTTATCTTTGCCTGAAAACTTTTAATGTTTCCAAGCAAAGAAGGACATGCTGTGAGCACCTAATTTTTTACCGTGCTTGAATATTTCCCGCTCCCATCTTCCCAGGCGTGTCCGCACTCAACTTTCCTTTGTCCCCCATGCTTGTCCCCTATACTTGTCCTCCATGCTTTGTCCCACATGCTTGTCCCACATGCTTTGTCCCACATGCTTGTCCCACATGCTTTGTCCCCCATTCTTGTCCCACACATAACCCCCACATATCCCCATTTTCTTTCTTCACGTGAAGGGGGAAAAGGATGACGAAGATATACCATCTTCTTCCCTCTATTAATTCCAGCAAGAGAGACATCTGCAAAAAAAAAAAAAAAAAAAGGAGAAGGAGAAAAAACCTAACGGCCTTCCCCGAATTCCGCTTCTCTCCAAAAACAAAAACCCTTAAACCCCAAAACCTGGTTGGACAGCTTCGGACTGATTCTCTCTTTTCCAACAGAGAAAACATCCAACCATCGTCTCCACCTCTCGTTGATTCTCACAAAAGGGTCTGACCCCTATCTCCCCTCACACCCGCCTCTCACCCATCGACACCAACACACACATGGTAACATATAGTAGAGAGTGAGTCGTTCTTCTTGAGGTTGTCGATTAAGGCTTTCGGTGCGAGGTTTAACATTCAGTCGAGTTTGTTCTAATCTTCCGTTTCGTGACTCGGGACTCTCGTTTAATCAATTTCAGCATCATTTTGTGTTATTCTAAATGTGAGTTGTGTTTGTTCATTATTGGTTGTTGCTGTTGTAAAGTTACTGGGCTCCATTTTCAAGTTTCGTAAACTCCATTTTGGGCGAATTTTGTTGGTTTCGCTGCTGTCGAGGTAATTTTCCCCCGACGTTATGTTTCTAGTCCATTTTGATGCCATAAAGCTATAAGAATGTCATGTTGTGAACTTGAATCAAAGACTGTTGAATATATGTGGCTGAAATGTGATTTGTATTACACTCTGTTTTGAATTTAATAAGATATAATCATTTTGTCCCATATGCTTCGTATGTATACATCATATCTCTGTTTAAGAACGTTAAGAGTGGAAATATCATTAAGTTTAACTGTTATTGGTGTCCTTAACACTGAGAAAATGAAGGTTGGCCTCACTACTCATTTCGATGAGCTTAATGCTTTGCCCTTTGTTTTTTTTGTTAACTACTGTGAGCATGCCTTTGTAATGTGATGATTGTGTTTGTTTTCTTTCCATTTTCATTTTGGTTTGATGACATAAATTGGTGGAGCTCATATTTTGATAAAGAACTAAGACTTTGTGCACCCTCTCGATTCTTGAGATGAGTACTAACACTTTTGGGCTTTATTGCTTTTAATATTATAATAACTAATTATCATATGTTTTCTCTTGATGAGTTTGGGACATTAAGAAGCATTTCTTATTGGCTAAAGTAATATATTTTGTTACTTGTCTCCAGTAATATTGTTATTTTGGGGTATTCACTCAAAAGTGACCAACTTTATCGGGTTGGTTACTCCAAAAATTAGTTCTTATTATTGAAGACGGTTTTCACAATAATATCTTGTCCATAATCCATGGCCTCACGCTCATCTCAAATTTTAGGAAATAAACATCTTATAAATATCCTAGTTTGTCTTTAGGAGCGATTAATAATAAATTATCGTGGCTATGAGTACGGTTCCCGTGACATGGTCACGATATATAAATTTCAGTTCGGGTGTGTATTTCATGTGACACGACCACAACTTCAAACAATAATAAAAATAAATATGTTGTAGATCATGGGTACAGTTCCCGTGATGCGGTTCGCAATATGTACAAAAATAAACGAGTGCGCGACATCGCGACTTGTTCAAACAAATTTCATAAATATTAAAAGCGGATAGATAAAATATGAAAATCAATAAATCACAGTTTATCCAAAATTAATTTAAGCCAAGTTGTGGTCAATAAAGCGACCGTGCTAGAACCACGGGAATCGGAGAATGCCTTACACCTTCTCCCCGGTCAACAGAATTTCTTATCCGGACTTTATTTTTGTAGATCAATAATAAAAGAGTCAAACCTTCCTTTGACTAGAGATTCAAATAAAAGGTGACTTGGAACACCAAAAATCAATTCCAAGTGGCGACTCTATAAATAAAATAATCTCTACTCAAATTTGTCACTTTAATTGGAAAAACTCTTTAACCCACAATCCATAACACATATTTATCTTTGTGGGGGGTAAAAAGGAGGTGTGACAGGGTAAAGCAAATTAAAGGGAAAATAAAAAATTAAATAGTCCGGTAATAAGTTTGTGTTGTATAGATAGGAATTGTAATTAATTTTCAAGTGGGCAACACCTGGTAATTATTTTGGCCTTGATAGGCACTATGCGTTATTTTCTCAAAATTTTAATAGCCCATGTTTTTCCCCATTGACACGAAATGGCCTTCCGGCCCAAACATATTACATCTAATAGCCCGAAATGTCTATTTTGTATATTTTTTTATATAGTTACAGTCTATTTTGTATATTTTTTGTATAGTGACAATCTATTTTGTATAATTTTTGTATAGTGACAGAATATTTAGTATATATTTTATATAGTGACGGTCTATTTTGTATATATTTTGTATAGTAACAGTCTATTATATATAAAATGTATAATGGTAGTCTATTTAGTATATTTTTATATAGTGACAGTCTATTTTGTATATATTTTGTCTAGTGACAGTCTATTTAGTATATTTTTTGTATAATGACAGTCTATTTTTGTATATATTTTGTATAGTGACAGTCTATTGTATATAAATTGTATAGTGACAGTCCTATACAATTCTTCTTGCTTTCTTTTGTTTATAGTTGGTTGTAATAGATTTGCCTACAACCTTGAATTAATGTGAACCTCATTGGTTAAGGTATAGAAGCTACATACAGAATTGAGGAAGATGACAGGTACAACAGTCCTATACAATTCTTCTTGCTTTCTTTTGTTTCTAGTTGGTTGTAATAGATTTGCCTACAACCTTGAATTAATGTAAACCTCATTGGTTAAGGTATAGAAGCTACATACAGAATTGAGGAAGATGACAGATACAACATTGGCATCATAAATCAAAACTCCAAAGGTGTCATACTGCTCATGAATGTGAACATTTTATCAACAATGTACAACATAAAGAAAGCAAAGAGTATTTGTTCGACAAACGATGAACCTTGTCGCCTCAATCTGCCATACTCTTTTACCCAATATGTTGTTCTGGCAACACATGATACTGTAAGTACCCAACTAGTATATTTTTACAAAACCTAGAAAAAGATCTAATAGGAGAATACAACTTCCTCCTACAATAGGAGGAAGAGTTTTTGAAACTCAAACACCAGCGACCCTCCATTAAATCCGGCGACTCTTTCTTCTCGTTTTATTTACTGTTTTGGGGGCTTTTGGTATTATGAAAATCTAGATCTAAAAGATGGTTTGCTTGCTATTTGGATTTCGGCAGATCTGGCCGGTATATAGCTTTTCCGGCGACCGTGAATTTTTCGGCCACTGCTGCGACCGGTAAAGTTTTCCGGCTAAACCATTTTGGGCCGAAAATCATTTCTCCAATGAACCTGTGTTTGTGCTTGTGGGTCAGATGTATCGATGGCTAGCCGTTATAATTGATTTTGGGTTATAAAATACACATTGCAATTTATGGCTAGCGGCTGATATTAATTTCTAGCGGATGGCCATAAATGAAGTTTATTTCTATAAAGTTGAGTTCGTCGACATATCCAATTTTATACATTTTAAAAACTAAATTATTCATTCAACAAATAAATCTATGTTAAAAATTTACATTAATTTTAAAAAATTAATAGGATTGACAATCATTATTTTCATGATTTAACATTTATTCGTTAACCTTTATCATAGAACTCAAACATAAATATTAAAATAAAATTTATTTGACTTCCCTCTAAATTTTGTATTCATCGAGACTAGATACACGCGCAACGCGCTTACCCTAAGACTAGTTATTAAAAATATGCAAGTGACCTTAATGACTTTTTAATTGTCGTTATCACAGACTAGATTATAGTTTCCAAACATAATTACCAACTGTAGTCTGTAGAGCAGTTGGATACAAAATATCTATTCCTTTTGTGAACCAAACTTCAAAAAGGCATTAGCTAACATCTGTCCAAGCTGGACCTCTGCTGGAGTACTGAGATGCACAAAATCTGGGCCTACTTTGAGCCCATTAGCATCAACTGTTTTCACATTTCTAAGGTGAATACCCAACTGGGCCTCTCTGATAATTTCCTTATAATGCCCCAGTGTTGTTGCCAATGCCACCTGTGCAAGCCCAAATCACAGGGAAAGATCAAGTAAAGCTGTTCAAACTCGACTATGCTTCAAATAATACACAATAATAGTAGTCGGTGTATACATTTGAATTGCTATTCTAAATGGTACAAGTAAGAAAATGTTAAGCAAAAAACAAGAAACATAAATTTTATACTTCTTAATTGTTAGCTAATCTATATTTTAATTGCAACATATTGTTTGCTTTGATCTAATAAATCTCATCGATTTGTTTCCTAAGAAACGCCTCATAACTTAATGATTTTTTATTTTTGATATATGAATAAAATCCTGTTCATATAATCATATCTGATGTAAACACTATTAATCTCCTTTCTTAATTGAATCTCTTGTATGTAATTCACAAGTCACTTAGGTTCTTTTCTTTTTTCTTTTGTATTATTCTATATTTCTTGTTCTAATTCCCAAGAAATCATCTATGTATTTACCCAATAAAAACTATGAGTAATATTTCCAACTTTTTGAAAACATTTCCATGAATCTTCTAAAACCAAAGATTCTACTATCTTGATTAGTAATGAGGATAACTTAACAATAAATTAGGTATTACTTGGAATCATGTTACATAAATTGAAAATGAGAAAATAACTTGTATACACTAATAATGTAAAGAAAACATTGAAATTACCTGAATAATAGGGAGGAAAGGTGCATGCAAGTCATTGCGCATATCAGTGAAGAATTTCAGCAATCTTGAATTATACAATTTTGCATCCTCAAATTCCAAAGTATCACTTTCTCCTTGATACCACAAAAGTGCTCGAACCGTCCCACCACCTTGTAGCGCAGTCTCAGTTCTATTTAGCATCTGATTGTAATTAAAAGATCCCTTAGACCATTGGCTAATATTTGTGGAACCAACAGCACATGGCACTAAACCAATCACACCTATTTTTGGGTCATTTTTCAAGACTGAATTAGCAAATGACATGCCAGGACCAATCCCACAAACTGCATAATAATCAATATCTTGATGCATTGGCTCTTTTGCTTCTTCCCACAGAAGTTCAGCTGTTAGCCTAAGAATTGATGGATTGGACTGACATTCAGGTGGAATATACTCATCCCATTTGTTGTTTACTACCCCTCCTCTGCCGGACATGTTGCTTTGGCCTGCTAAAATAAATATATTTTTGTTACCATTTGTTGTACAAAAGGGGTGTGCTGCCAAAAGAATCAAGAAAATATAGCGCAACATCGTTTTCTTGGGGATGTAGTGGCTGAAAGAGAAGCAAAACAGGCTGGTTGGAAATTGTATTTAAGTATGACATAGAGAAATAGGAAGGAAAATTATGTAATTAAGACTAGTGAAGCTGCAGTTGATGTGTCATATGGTTAAATTGGTAAGGATGCGTTAATGATACGACCAAAAATGGCCTCCAATTCTTGCGATGGCAGATCAATTTGGCAATGCATGCATTAATGCAAACGACCAAAAATGATCTCAACTCTTGAGATGACAGCTTGGTTAAAACTTACCATTTACAGAGTACTAAGTAATAGTATAAACAATGAGCAAATCTTGGCATCGAAAAGTGATGGATTGCATATACCGTTCTAATTAGGCAGCGAGAATATAATAACAAACAAGCCGGGCAAGGTTTATTTTATGTTTAAACATTTGTTCAGGCTAACTAAAAAGCTAATATATAGTATGAAATACATAAAAGGCACTTTTTCATAGTTCTTGGTGTACAAGTGTATATAGCTTCGGAAATAAAATTATTTCGGGAAGAGATAGTGGCTTAAGAAGAGGCAAATGAGGTGGGTTTAATGTGCTAAGCCATTCTGTAATTTATAGTACCTGTCAAAACAAGGTTGATTTCATATGCATATGATAGTTTCCAAATAAAGTCCAGCTTCATATGATAAGTTAAGGATATGCATATGAGAGTTTCAGAGTAAACTATGGCTTCATATGGTAATTAAGTTGGCAATGCGCTGCATATGATAGTTTCCTAGTAAACTGTGGCCTCACATGATAAATTGGAAAAGATGCATATGATGGTTTCCAGGTAAACTGTGGCTTCATATGTTTAGTTTGTGAGGATGAACACATATGACAGGCCACAAATGTCTACCAACTAAAGTCTTGATACGACAAATTATTTACCATCTACTATATATTTAGATTATTACTATAGGTAAGGTGAGGTGCAATGCACAATCACGGTATGAGGTCCCGTAGGAAGGGTAAAATAAAAAGTCAAGCCCGATGCACAAAGTATCCTGCATTCACGTAGGGTCCGGAAAGGGCACCACCCCAAGGGGTGGGATGTAAGCAACCTACCCGTATAATATAACTTAGTTTCGGGATACATCTTTTGTATTTTAAAATCAAATACTTACACCCTCTATATTATGAAAATCTTACACTCACACCCCTGAGGAGCAGCATTTTTCCAATGTAGGCAGAAGAATAGGAGCCAAAGTGAACAGATCATATGATTATCAAAGGTGCTTTACACACTTTTTGCACACTCGTGAATTTCAAAGTTGCTTTTTTTGTTTGGTTTTTAGCAATTATACTTCAAAATGCTGTTGACTCATTGCTTGACTTTGAGGGGATATCATTTTGGCACGTTAGAGAACATCTGATGCTCTTAACAATGAAAAATTAAGAAAATCCATTCATAGGCATATAGTTGAATATTCTAGGGTCATATATATAAGGTTGGTTCCATCTGTTTTAGGTTTATTTGATCTAATTTTCCATTCGTAGATATACAAACTCATCACTAAACTGAAATGTATCCCCTTTCATTTTATTTTATTTGTCTTTCATTTCACATATTTCGACTTTGACTTGGGCATCTGCCTGGGCCTTATAATTCTACTGTAACAGTATGGCCCAATTTAAGCTTGAATTTTGAGTCCTCATATCTAATAGGAAAAATGATACTGTATAACCGTTGTAAAAATAATACTCGAAAAAATATATAAAATTTATGTATTTTTTGTATATATATATACATTCTATATGTTATATATAAAAATTATACAAATTTTATATACTTTTTCGGCTACCAGATGTAAATAGTTTCTGGCGCGAGCTAAAAGTGATAATACCCCTACATAATATTCCCTCTATTTAATTTTACTGACAAAGTTTTTTCTTTTTAGTCTATTCTAAGAAAAAATAATTAACACTTTTGTATATATAAGAATAATTTAACTTTAACATTTTCATTTTTCTCTTCGTGACATGGATTTTGTAGCCAAAATGGCATGACATCTTTAAGCGGTAAAAATTAAGCATCTACTGCATTTTCTTTCTATTCATTTTGTGTAAATGAATTCTTCTTCAGTTGCATAGCCTCTAAAAGTCTAAACGTTCCATTGTAATTAAACCCATATGCCACTTCCTCTTCATTGGACACAGCAATAAGCAGGAAAGTGCACAGTTAGCCACTAATTAAAGATGTCTTTATTCTTTAGCCACTGTTTAAAATATATTTACTCTTTAACCAATGCTTAATAAATTTTTACGTGTAAATATTAAGGACATAATATTCTTAACTTCATGAATGCTGTGTAAATATTAAGGACAAAGTGTCCTGTATTTGCACCTTCTGTTGTTAAACTTTAGGACATCATGTCCTTAACTTCATATGTGCAGTGTAAATGTTAAGGACATGACATCCTTAACTTCATGTGTGCAGTGTAAATGTTAAGGACATAATGTCCTTAACTTGTATTTGCACCTTCTATTATTAAACTCTAGGACCTCATGTCTTTAACTTCATATATGCAATGTAAATGTTAAGAACATAGTGTCCTTAACTTTATGAGTGTTGTGTAAATATTAAGGATATGGTGTCCTTAACTTCATGAATGCTGTGTAAATATTAAGGACAGAGTGTCATGTATTTGCACCTTCCGTTGTTAAACTTTAGAACATCATGTCCTTAACTTCATATGTGCAGTGTAAATGTTAAGGACATGACGTCTTTAACTTCATGTGTACAGTATAAATATTAAAGACACCATGTCCTTAATATTTACACAGCACTCATGAAGAAAGGGTAAAAAAAACTTTTCGTATTAATTTTAATAGATTAATGACTATTTTTGCTCAACATTAAAAATACTGAATAAAAACTAAATACCATGCTAAAAAGTGGCTATCCTATACCATTTCTACGCAATAAGCCCGGCTTTCCCTTGGTCCCGTCTCTTCTTAATCACCTAGTCCACTGCTTCTTGGAGGCCCAATTCCTTATACTCCACAACAGCTGCCACATCTAGGGCGAATGTAGCCTTTCGACTATGAGTTCAATTAAGGAAAAATTACGCGACACATCAAATATTTACACTATATTTATCATTCGTAGCTATACTTCCAGCAAATTTACCATTTGGAGCTATATTTAAATTTTATAGCAAATTCATGAAATGAGAGATAAATTGTTTTGAACTAAAACAAGAGGGCAACAAGTTCTTGTAGCTTAGTTGGTTAAAGCGCCTGTTTAATTAGTGGAGGTCTTGAGTTTGACTCTCAACAAGAATATTTTATTTTATACAGTCGATACAAGTTGTATCCTTTGTATACACTCATGTACAATTGATACGAATATAATTGATACAGGTGTGGATTTATATATAAAAACCTACTGAAATCTCAATAAATATTAGATTTGAACCAATAATATTAACAGTACAATAAATTTAATGCTAAAAATCTATAAGCTAAATTCACTAAATTTAAACCCTGAATCCGTCTTTGGCCACGAGCTAAAGCCCGCAAGAGTCATGGCTTGAACTTCACCGGTACACGAATTATGCAAAAAAGTCTGTTTTTCTGAATTCTCTCATCATTAGCAAAAATAACATTGTAGTAGTAGTAATTATGGAAATGTTATTCTCTTTTGAATTTTAAATACTTTCTCTTTTATAGCCTTGTTAAATAAGGTTACTACTCTTAATGAAATGTTTTCAATTTCCATATTTTAAATATAGTATTTTCTTTTACTCTTCTCACTCATCTTTTTTCAACTTGACTAAAACTTACAGTTAGTTCATGTATTACTCCTTGAAACACAAACCCGATAGTGAAACGTATTCTTTTACCAATTTTTATAAAAAAAAATTTACGCCATCAAATTAACAATAGAAACTGTAGATTGATAACCTTTTAAAAAAAAGTTATTAACCTTTTGTGATTGGTACTCTGGGCCAGTTTTACTCATGACCCACCCTAGATCCCTGGACACATAGAAGATCCAAGTGCATTAGACTATTTCAGAATTTCAGATTGGACCATGTGTACGGCCTGGCCCATAAATAATGGAGCTAGTCTCTTTTTTTTTTGATACATCATACAAGCAAACATACCAATATAATGGGGCCAGAAAACAAAAACAAAAGAAACATTTAAATTAAATTGTATAGACATGGCTAATGTTCTGATATCTTAGGTGGGTAAGGATTGAATGTTTTGTTTGGCATTTATCTGAGATAGGGACTCTTCAAAGCCTGCAGATTGTGAGTAATTGCATTACAAGAACCCATTTGGATTCTCAACATGTGGTAGCAAATCTTTTATCTGTCCCCCTTCCCACCAAAGTATATTTAAATAATAATAAGGTTAAAAACAGGAACGTAGACTTTTCGTCTAAATATAAAGTCATTTTTAAATTTATGTAATTAATATTGAATAAGATACAATGGAAGGAATAAATATCAATTAGACATGTTAGGTCCAATGTTTGTCAAGAGTCTTTTGATCATATCAAAAACTTATATGCCGATAGAAAATGAAGTGACCTTTGATTGCTTGAGAGATGAATTTATTTTTATAATATTGGAATAAGACGAGTTTAAATAGAGCGACGATAATGATGGTTCATTTAATTAACTCCAACTTGCTTGAAATTGAGGCATAGCAACAGTAATAGTTATTGTTCTAAATTGTAATGTCTGATTTCATGCCAGAACAGATGTGTTGACCCTCCTATTCCAAAACCAATTATTTTGCTTTTTTCTAGGATGGGGGGAATAGTTTTTTTGAAAAAGAAAAATAAAGAACAGAAATCTGATCCCTAAATAATTTCAGAGAAAGAGGATAGAACTTAGAAGGATAGTTGACAATAATTTCAATCACGCCTGGAATGTGTATACTTCTGGCAAAAGCAGATAGATGAAATGGCCTGTCTTTCAGAAGTCCTGTTCCAATCAAACCATATATGTTTTGCAGAAATGGGCCCTTTCCATTAATATTATGCAGCCCTAGTAAAAGTTCGTACATGTTGTGTTTCGTATGTTTCGATTATCTTATTTTTCTAGCTATAATTGCCGTTTCTCTTTCTATAGATTCTCCACTACCTTATTTTTTTCTCAAAATTATTGTGTTTATGCTTAGGCGAGAATTTATCAAAAACAACATATATACTTCTTTACCCGAAAAACGGATAGAGTTGAATTTATTCGTAGTTCTAAGGATACGTGGTATAACTTGGCAGACATCGAAAAAGTATGTAGAAAAATATCGAATATTGACTGTAAAAAAGGAATGAAATACAAACCAAACTGAGTAGAACACGATTTATGAACAAACAAGATGAATCAATGTACAAGGCTCACAAAAGGATAATCTTTCATGTATCTATATGTGAATATCAACAATCTTTTCAATAAGGGAGTGTGTAGATGCCTTAATATTTTGTCTCCTTTTCTTACAAAAATGATAACCACTCTTTTATAGTGGAGGGATCCTACTTTGGATATAATAAAAAATACATAGTGGAGATCGCATGATAGATTAGTTAATTTAGCTTTTCCTTAATTCCCGCTGAGATTCTCTCCCCAAGTGCGGCTACAACGACTCTTATCTCTTAGCTCGATTTTGGTCGAATTTGATATTGGTCGATCTCCAGATTTCGAGCTCGATACTGACTCGAGCTCGATATTGACTCGGGCTTGGTATTAACTCGGGCTCGGATCTTGAGTTCGATAACGCCACTTCACATTATAGCTCGATTTGGACTCGAGCTCGATAATGACTTCGAGCTCGGTATTGATCGGTCCTTGAATCTTGTTCCAATCTTGATTAATTATATGAAGGGCAAAACCGGTTTTGACCATATACAGATAGTCCCCTCGTTTCTCGGAAAAACCGATTACAAAATTGATTTTCCAATGATACGACTAGATATACACTGACGTTTGCATCGAGCTCGACCATGACGTATGTGATAACTGTCTCGTCGGTTTAGTTACCAAGGCATTAAATGTGTGTCAGACGATGGTCGGCACTGCTGATATTGAGCCGTCGTTGCCAACTCTATAAATAGCTCATCTCTTTACTATTTTTTACTTTTAGATCTCCAATCTCCAAATCTTCTAAATTCTTTTTCGCATCTTCTGAGTTCTTCATCTACAATTCTGTGATTTTCACTGCAAATTTTTTCTCTAAACACCAAAATACTTCTGATCTTTATTCACAAAAATTTAGATGGCCAAAACGTCAAAAACTGTTCCTCAAAAAGAGAATGCCTCTTCATCGTGGCCTGCCGGCGACAAAACACCGGTGGAGTCATGACCTGAGGAGTGCGTTCCCGAGTGGCGTGTTCTCACTTCTAATTTTAAGACTGATAAAGTCTCGTCAGTTCTCGGTCGATGCGAGCCACTATCGAGGTATATATGCTGGATAACTGAGGGATACCTCAAGCAGGTAAGGAAAGATTGCAACTAGAAAAACAAAAAAGTGGTGATCCCGGCCCCTGAAGAAGATATCACCACTTATGCGGAAAGGGTTTTTAAGTGTGTACACTTATCACCACTTATGCGGAAAGGGTTTTTAAGTGTGTACACTTACCCTTTCACGTTGGGCCCCCTTGACCCCGCCAGTATCAAATAACCTTAGGAAAAATCCACCCTTCCTTTTGGCGAATCATTATTCTGCTTCGATTTTTCGTGAGCAAAGTCGAGGGGATGCCTTTTACACTCGACCACTTCATCAGGTTATATAGCCCCCGCCTCTATCGAGGTAGGTTAATAAAACTTCAATGCCGAGCTACCAAAGTACTGTTCTCGAGCATAGACGATGATAAGGACCGAGGTTGGATGAGCCGGTTCATTCGAGTGAAGACTTCCGACCTTATCCCGGCCGAGAAGATGCCATTTCCCGGGAAATGGAATATGAAGCGTAAGTACAATTCTAATGTTAGCTCCTATTATTTTGCTCCTTCGTTTCTTTCTCACCGATACCCTTTTCCGTGATGTAGCTATTGCTTGGATGCCCGGTGCAATTCCTAACCTTAAAAGCTGGGTACGGGACCTGGCCTCGACCTCTACATATGCCGAGCGCTCATGGCGCGATTTATCAAAGGGCCGATGGGAGGCCAAAACATATGGTAAGCTTCTTTCCCACGCCTTTGTTGACTTTGTAAAGTGTTTCTTACTTATTTTATTTTTATACAGGCCTTGGCAAAGATGTTGTTATTAGGCCCTTATCTGGTGAGGAGGAGACTTCGATCCCGGCATCGAAATCGGTGAAGGACAAAAAGAGAAAAAAGATCTCGATCTCCGAGGATCCGGAACCTAAGAAGAAGAAGGGTCGTAAGCAGAGGAAGAATATCATCCTCCCGACCGAAGACTCTGTTCGGCATCTTAGGGATGATGATGAAGAAAAGGAAGAAGATGACTCCAGGCTGGTAGCCCGAGTGAAAATGAGTACTGAGACCCCAAAGGCTACTAAATCGGTGAAGGCTGCAGAGATTCCATCTCGTGATGAGGGAGTCTCGGGAAAAGAATGTGTCAAAATCCCCGAGTCATCGAGGATCGAGGCTAACCCCCACCATAATGAGCCAATGGTGGGTACTGCTGCATGGGCTGATCTCGAGGCCCCCCGAGATGGAGAGAATTCCCCATGTGATTCACTTAGGGAAATAGAAATTGGAGGCTCCCTGCTACTCCCCTCGTTGTTTGAGGAGATGATTTGAGAGGCTCGGGCCTTGAAGACCCTTTCAATCGAAGGAGGCCATGGAAGGGAGGATCCCTTCCGTGATTATTTTACTGGGGTCGAAAATGCTACCGGCCTGAGCGACTTGGAGGTCCCGAGGAAGGACTCGGGTGAGGCATCGAGCCTTTTCAACGAAGTGCAGCAAGCTTTGACTCAGGTCAGCCTTAACTCCCCTTGTTGGTATTACCCTTATGTTTGTTTTCCTTTTCTAACTTCCTTTCTTCTTTCTGCGTAGGCTTCAGTGCTTCATTGGGAAGCATTTTCTCGGTCTCGAACTGAGCTGAGTCGGTACGAGGCCGACCTCTGAAGGCTCACAGAGTAGAGAAATGCCCTTAGACTTCTCTGTGGGCAAAAAGAAGAGGAGACCAAGGACCTCCGAGCTGAGTTAGCCAACGCTTACCAATATCAGACCGACATGACCGAGCAGATAATGACAATCTTAAAAACGCATAGGCTCGATTGGGGAACATTGGCTAATATTTTGATTTCACAGCTGCAACAGAGGATCGAGATGACCGGGCAACTCCGTGAGGAGGTCGACATGATAAAGGCAGAGATCTTGGGGTGGAAAGAAGGTATGGACCGCTTCACTACAGAAAAAGAGACTGCCTTATCCCAATTGTCATCGGCTGAAAGTGTGCTTCGAGGCATGAAAGAGAAGAGCTCGGCTCAGGAAAAGAAAATAGCGGAGCTCGAAGCTTGGTTGGCTTCCGAACTTGAAAAGGCCAAATCTAAAGCTGAAAAGGATAAAGTCGAGGCAGACGCGATCGTGGCCGTCTACCGAGCCGATGCTGAAGTCACTCAAGTACAAGCGAGAGAGGCATTTGAGACCGCTCAAACTCGAGCATATTGGATTGCCGAACTCGCCAAATGCCAATCTCGGAGGGAAACCCTAGAGGAGATCCATGCTCGAGGTTTCAATCTTACCGAAGAGATAATAAAGGCTAAAGAGTTTGAAGCCGATGCTGGAGTCCTGGCTTCCGATGATGATGATGATGACGACGAGAGCAAGAGTGGGTCTGAGAGCGGGGAGGAGCTCGATGGAGAAGAAACTGCCACCGGAGAAAATTAGGAACCTTGGGGTTTTTCATATTTGATCTTTTTGTGTAGGGTCCTGATCGGGCATTGTAAATATTATTATATATATAAAGATCTTTTCCTTTTTTGACTTGTCTTTGTTTCATTTTCTGCCTTGTAAAAATTTTGTTCATAAGTTCGAGGCTTTAGGCAATTTGATCGAAGTCGGACCTTGTAGTCTTTATAATCGAGTGAGCATTTGCCCGAACTCGCATTAAGAGTAGCCATTGGGCTTAATAGTCGAGTGAGTGTTTGCTCAAACTCGAAGTAATGTAGCCCTTAGGCTTTATGGTCGAGTGAGTGTTTGCTCGAACTCGAATTAAGAGTAGCCCTTAGGCTTAATAGTTGAGCGAGTATTTTTTGAACTCGAAGTAATGTAGCCCTTAGGCTTTATGGTCGAGTGTGTTTTCTCGAACTCGAATTAAGAGTAGCCCTCGAGCTTAATAGTCGAGTGAGTGTTGCTCGAACTCGAAGTAATATAGCCCTTAGGCTTTATAGTCGAGTGAGTGTTTGCTCGAACTCGAAGTAATGTAGGCTTAATAATCGAGTGAGTGTTTGCTCGAACTCGAATTAATGTAGCCCGTAGGCTTTATGGTCGAGTGAGTGTTTGCTCGAACTCGAAGTAATGTAGCCCGTAGGGTTAATAGTCGAGTGAGTGTTTGCTCGAACTCGAATTAAGAGTAGCCCTAAGGCTTTATG
Organism: Nicotiana tomentosiformis; assembly: GCF_000390325.3. Taxonomy (NCBI): domain Eukaryota; kingdom Viridiplantae; phylum Streptophyta; class Magnoliopsida; order Solanales; family Solanaceae; genus Nicotiana; species Nicotiana tomentosiformis. Next base: position 95,110,948 of record NC_090823.1, read on the forward strand.
GTCGAGTGAGTGTTTGCTCGAACTCGAAGTAATGTAGCCCGCAGGCTTTATGGTCGAGTGAGGATTTGCTCGAATTCAAAATAAAAACAGTCATTAGGCTTTATGGTCGAGTGAGTGTTTGCTCAAACTCGAAGTAATGTAGCCCTTAGGCTTTATAGTCGAGTGAGTGTTTGCTCGAACTCGAAGTAAGAATAGCTCTTAGGCTTAATAGTCGAGTGAGTGTTTGCTCGAACTCGAAGTAATGTAGCCCTTAGGCTTTATGGTCGAGTGAGTATTTTCTCGAACTCGAAGTAATGTAGCTCGTAGTGTTAATAGTCAAGTGAGTTTTTGCTCGAACTCAAATTAAGAGTAGCCCTAAGGCTTAATAGTCAAGTGAGTGTTTGCTCGAACTTGAAGTAATGTAGCCCATAGGGTTTATGGTCGAGCGGGGATTTGCTCGAACTCAGAATGAAAATAGCACTTAGGCTTTATCGTCGAGTGAGTTTTTGCTCGAACTAGAAGTAATGTAGCTCTTAGGCTTTATGGTCGAGTGAGTGTTTGCTCGAACTCGAATTAAGGTAGCCCTTAGGCTTTTCAGTCGAGTGAGAATGATTTCTCGAACTCGAATTAATGGAAGCCTTTGGGCTCGATAGATAGTCCCCGAGTGAGAATGGTTGCTCGAACTCGAGATAGGATAGCCCTTAGGCTTTATGGTCGAGTGAGTGTTTGCTCGAACGCGAACTAATGTAGCCCTTAGGCTTATGTGGGGCTTGATCTCGTTGATTTTTTGGTTGGCAGTCCCCAATTTATGGGGTAATGGTCGGCTCTTAAGCCTATTTGCATAATAGATCACGAAATAGAGGAAATTTTCTGTGATATGAGATATCGGTAAAGAAGAAATTTCTCATTATAAGTCATTATACATGTGTTCATGTTTTGTTCCAGGGCTCGAGCAAACTACACGAGCATGGTTCGTTTTGATCATTTCGCCCTTACAAGTTTTCCTATCAAAACACTGTTGTCATGAAGTAACTTTCTTGCATCGAACTTGATAATCGAATTTGATATATTCGAGGGTAATGCCCCCAGTATTCGAGGTTGATTGTAAAGAGGCCTCATATACTGTTGAATTGTTCTAAGTTAGCACGATCAATGGTTGCCTCATTAAAAACCTTGCCAAAAAACCCATTTGTGACAAAACTGATCTAAGGAAAAAAGAGTGCAACGCGTGCCTTGAGGCCTAAAGTCTTCGAGTTGAATAATCTATCCATATTTCTGGTCGAACACCTGTAAGGGTTAATTTTGAAATATAAATGATCATAGGAGGTCGTACCTTAACAGTAGTATCGATTTAGGTGTGACACGTTCCAATTGCTTGGTAGTTATTTGCCATTTATCACACCGAGCTTGTAGGATCCTTTTCCGATAATATTGAGAACCTGATACGGTCCTTCCCAATTCGGACCCAGTTTCCCTTCATTAGGATTTCGGGTGTTGAGGGTGATTTTCCTTAGCACCAAGTCCCCGATTTTAAAATGTCGAAGGTTGGTTCTTCGATTATAGTACCTTTCGATCCGCTGTTTTTGGGCGGCCAGTCAGACGAGAGAGGCTTCTCGTTTTTTGTTCAATAATTCTAGGTTCGTGCTCATAGTTTCGTTATTCGACTTATCTGTCGCACATTGAAACCTAACGCTAGGTTCCCCGACCTCAACTAGATAAGAACTTCGGCACCATAACCAACAGGAATGGTGTTTCCCCGGTACTGGATTTTGATGTTGTGCGGTATGCCCATAGGACTTCGGGTAGTATTTCTCTCCATTTTCCTTTAGCGTCGGTTAATCTTTTCTTAAGATTTTGGATGATGGTTTTGTTAGTCGATCCGTCATGTCAGTTCCCGCTGGGATGATAAGGTGTTGATATGATCCTTTTGACTTTTTTGATCCTCGAGAAATTTAGTTACTTTGCTGCTGATTGCTTTCCATTATCACATACAATCTCGGATGACATCCCGAAACGACATATGATGTGGTCCCAAATGAATTCTATCACTTTTTTTTCTCTGACTTTCTCGAAAGCCTGTGCTTCAACCCATTTAGGGAAATAATCAGTCATAAAAAAATAAACTGAGCCTTACCTGGGGCCGAAGGGAGGGGGCCAATGACGTCCATCCCCCATTTCATGAAAGGCCATAGAGGTAGGACCGAGTAGAGGAGCTCCCCGGGTTGATGAATCATGGGCGCATGTCTTTGACATTTGTCGTATTTTCAAACGAACTCCCTTGCATCCTTGTTCATATCGGTCCAATAATATCATGCTCTGATTATTTTGTGGACCAACGAATCGGCACCAGAATGATTTTCACAAGTGCCTTCGTGAATTTCACCTAAGATGTAATCGGTGTCTCCTGGTCCCAAACATATTACCAATGGACCATCGAACGTCCTCCTAAATAGCGTTTCGTCTTCGGACAAGATGAACCGTGCTACCTTTGTGCGCAGAGCCCTCGAATCTTTTGGATCTGACAAAAGCTTCCCGTTCTTGAAGTACTCTATATATTTGTTTCTCCAATCCTAGGTTAAACTCGTGGAGTTTATCTCGGCGTGGCCTTCTTTGATTACCGATCTCATGAGTTGTACGACAGTCCCCGAGTTGAGTTCGTCATCTTCGACCGATGAACCTAAGTTTGCAAGAGCGTCGGTCTCGCTGTTCTGTTCTTGAGGTACATGTTGCAAAATCCATTCCTTAAAATGATGTAGAGTCACTTGTAATTTGTCCAAGTACCTCTGCATTCGATCTTCTCGGACTTCAAAAGTCTTGTTGGCTTGATTTAGCATGAGGAGGGAATCACATTTAGCCTCTATGACCTCGGCTCCCAAACTTCTAGCTAGTTCGAGACCTGCAATCACGGCCTCATACTCGGCCTCATTGTTAGTCAATTTTGTAGTTCTAATAGACTGTCTTACTACATTACTTGTGGGTGATTTTAGTACGATTCCCAGTCCGAACCTTTTTGCGTTCGAGGCACCGTCCGTAAAGAGGGTCCATACTCTCGAAGAGGTACCCGATTTTATCAATAATTCCTTTTCAATCTCGGGTACGAATACCGGTGTAAAGTCAGCCATGAAGTCTGTTAAGATTTGGTATTTGATAGCGGTTCAAGGTTGATACTCGATGTCGTACCCGCCGATCTCTAAGGCCCATTTGGCCAATCGACCTGAAAGCTCAGGTTTGTGCAAAATATTTCGAAGAGGATAAGTTGTTACAACATGTATTGGATGGCACTGAAAATAAGGTTTTAGTTTCCTAGAGGCACTTATCAAAGCAAGTGCTAATTTTTCTAAGTGGGAATATCTAGTTTCGACCTCGCCTAAAGTTCGACTGACATAATAAATAGGGAATTGCGTACCTCGTTCTTCTTGAATCAGGACTCTGCTTACCGCTATCTTCGAGACAGCTAAATACAGATAAAGTTGTTTGTCTGCCTTCGGGGTATGAAGCAACGACGGGCTCGATAAATACTGTTTTAGCTCTCCCAAAGTCTGCTGACATTCCAGAGTCCATGCAAAATTGCTTTTCTTCTTAAGCAGAGAGAAAAATCGGTGGCCCATATCTGAGGATCTCGAAATGAATCATCTCAGGGAGACTATCCGTCCCATTAGCCTCTGTACGGCCTTCATATTATCTACCAATGTGATGTCCTTTCGATTTTATCGGGGTTAATCTCGATCCCTCGATTGGACACCATGAAACTGAGAAACTTGCCCGGGCCAACCCCGAATGCACATTTTTCGGGGTTGAGCTTCATATTGTACTCCCTCAGTATGTCGAAAGTTTCCTGCAAGTGCTTTAAATGGTCCTCTGCTCGCAGGGATTTAACTAACATGTCATCAATATAAACTTCCATTGATTTTCCTATTTGCTTTTCAAACATTCAGTTTACTAGGCGTTGATAAGTTACACCAGCATTTTTTAGACCAAATGGAATTACATTATAACAGTAGGTACCGTACTTAGTGATAAACGAAGTCTTTTCTTGATCCTCCTAGTTCATCTGTATTTGGTTGTACCCGGAATAGGCATTGAGAAAACTAAGAATCTCATGGCCGGCCATGGCATCGATCATACGATCGATATTAGGCAAAGGAAAAGAATCCTTAGGGAATGCTTTATTCAGGTCTTTATAATCTATGCACATTCTAAGTTTGTCCCCCTTTTAGGGACTACCACCATATTTGCTAGCCATTCGGGGTATTTTACTTCCCGAATGGATCCTATTCTAAGAAGTTTGGTTACCTAGTCTTTGATGGAGGCATGTTTGACCTCGGACTGGGCCTTCTTTTTTGTTTTACCGGGTGGAATTTTGGGTCCAAGCTTAGCCTATGAGTGGTGATTCCTGGTGGGATCCCTTTCATTCAGGCAGATGTTCGATTAGCGTGATTTGCTCCAGTTCTTCGACCGTTGATTGGGTAGTGTCGGAATCATCGGGGACCACGAAGGATCGAGGGACCCCATGTTTATCATCTTCGTTAGTCTTCTGATTTTGTAGTTTGGTCGAAGCTGGCGTTTGTGATTGCTATTTGGTATTCCGTTCCCCCTTCGAATCCGATCCTTTTGTCGATGATAGTGAAGATATTGGAATTACTTCATTGACGATAAACATCTATTTCATGGCCGGTTGCTCTCCATAGACTATTTTGACTCCCTCCGATGTTGGGAATTTCAGAACCCTGTGGAGGGTCGAGGTTACAACTCTTATATTGTGGATCCACGGTCTTCCAAAAAGGGCGTTATACCTCATGTCGCCTTTGATTACGTGAAACTTCGTTTCTTGGATGGTTCTAGCTATGTTTATTGGCAGAATTATCTCGCCCTTAGTAGTTTCACATGCCATATTGAATCTGTTTAGAACCAGGGTTGCAGGCACGACCTGGTCCTGTATACCAAGCTGCTCTACGACCTTCGATCTAATAATGTCGGTCGAACTACCTGGATCAATTAACACACGCTTAACTTGAGTTTTATTCATAAGTACAGATATTACCAGTGCATCGTTGTGGGGATGCATGACTCCTTCTGCATCTTCATCATTAAAGGACAAGGTTCTTATGGGTGCGTAATCCTGAGTCCGGGATCGCTTCTCTCTTACGATCGTCATCTTAGTGCGTTTAAGCACCGGCCCCTGGGGGTATCGATCCCACCAATGATCATGTGGATGATGTATTGTGGCTCTTCTTGTTCGTTTTATCTATCGAAATCCTTGTTTTTGAAATGGTTTTTGGCCCGGTCACTTAAAAATTCTCGAAGGTGCCCTTTATTGAATAACCGGGATACCTCCTCTCTGTGGCCATGAGTGCCATGATATTCACATATTTGATTGGGATTCCTCTGGGCAGGATCGGTTTGTAGATGTCGAGGCCATTTAGTATCTTTGATGTGTCCGATAGCCGACACGATGGCGGATGCATCGATGTTGAAGTTATATTCTGAAGAACGTGGTGCTTTCTTAGGTCAGGTATGCCAGTCGAACCCATTCCTCTTCATCAGCCCTCGAGACCCTTGGCCTCGATCACCTCTTTTACTGCCTTGTACAGGGTTACGTCTTGGTTTGTTACCCCTATGATCTCCACTATACGGCCGGTATCGGTCCCTGATCGACCTTGGTTCTCAGTTGATGTCCCTTTTAATAACGTACCCAGAACCCAACTGGTCGTCTTCAACTCTGATCTTCGATTGATACCGATTGTATACATCAGTCCATGTAACAGTTGGGTACTCGATCAGGTTTTGCTTCAACCGTCGTGAAGCTATCGAGCTTCGTTCGTTCAACCCTTGAGTGAAAGCTTGAACAGCCCAATCGTCTGTGACTGGTGGTAGGTCTATTCGTTCCATTTGGAAACGAGATACGAATTCTCTTAGCATCTCGTTATCTTTTTGTCTTACCTTGAAGAGGTCCGACTTTCTGGTCTCGACTTTTATGGCTCCAACATGTGCTTTTACGAAAGAATTTGCAAGCATAGCAAAAGAATCGATAGAGTTAGACGGTAAATTATTATACCATATCATTGCTCCCTTTGACAGGGTTTCACCGAATTTTTTCAGTAATACAGATTCGATCTCGTCCTCCTCTAGGTCGTTCCCTTTAATGGCACATGTGTAAGAGGTGATGTGTCCGTTGGGGTAGGTCGTTCCATTATATTTAGGAATTTCGGGTATGCGAAACTTCTTGGGGATCAGTTTCGGAGCTGCGCTCGTGGGGAAGGGCTTTTGTACGAATTTTTTGGAATCCAAGCATTTCAATATCAGTGGTGCCCCCGGGATCTGATCAAACCTGGAGTTATACGTTTTCACCTTTTTTTCATTTGCTTCAATCGTCCTTTCTCCTGACTCTATTTATTTTGTCAGTTCCTCGAGCATCTTAACAATTTCGGGATTAGTCTCCGATTCTTGCTCGTTTAACTTTACTACAGCTGGCCCCATTTTGTGGGTAACTTCTTGGGGGAGACTGGGGCTCGAGCCTGGTCGGTGCCTTGGTTTGGCTCTGTAACTAGGCTATTGATACTTGTTGAGCTTGCAACATTTTGAAAATCATACGCAAGCTGATTCCGTTTTCCTCAGCGTTTTAGGTATTTCGAGTTGCAGATCGAGTTCCACCTTGAATGCTATTTTCAGGATTGGAACGTTGGTTTACCTCGATGGCCACATGTGAATTAACGTCTATTGGCTCTTCGTCCCGAGCTCCAACAGGATCGACGAGTGGCCTTCCACCCCCGAGGGTTAAGTTGTTGTTCTCATCTTGAAGGCCAACTTTGTTGTCGATAAGTAGGGCCATTAATTGAGAATTCGCCATTTTCAACCTGAAATCAAATACTTCCAAGAGCAAGTGTAAATTAGTATATTTCACAGAGATTCGTACCAAATAACCATTATTATCCTTAGCCCCACGATGGGCGCCAGACTGTTTACCCAAAAAACGGATAAAGTTAAATTTATACGTAGTTCTAAGGATATGTGGTATAACTTGGCACAAATCAGAAAAGTATGTAGAAAAATATCGAATATTGACTGTAAAAAAGGAATGAAATACAAACCAAACTGAGTAAAAAATAATTTATGAACAAGCAAGATGAATCAATATACAAGGCTCACAAAAGGATAATCTCTCGTGTATCTATATGTGAATATCAATAATCTTTTTAATAAGGGAGTGTGTAGATGCTTTAATGTTTTGTCTCCTTTTCTTACATAAATGATAGCCACTCTTTTATAGTGGAGGGATCTTACTTTGGATATAATAAAAAATACATAGTGGGGATCCCATGATAGATTAGTTAATTTAACTTTTCCTTAATTTCTGCCGAGATTATCTCCCCAAGTGCGGCTACAACGACTCTTGTCTCTTAGCTCGATCTTGGTCGGACTTAATATTGGTCGATCTCCAGATTTCGAGCTCGATATTGACTAGGGCTCGGTATTGACTCGGGCTCGGATCTTGAGTTCGATAACGCCACTTCACATCATAGTTCGATTTGGACTCGAGCTCGATAATGACTTCGAGTTCGGTATTGATCGGTCCCTCAATCTTGTTCCAATCTTAACTAATTACATGAAGGACAAAACCGGTTTTGACTGTATACAGTACCTTCACAAGATAGATTTTTTTTTTTATGTACACACTATCCTGAAATTACACTGCTATGTTGTTATTGTTGGTGTTGTTGGGCCCTTTCCATTAATATTATGCAGATCCAAAGTTTCCCTCTAGCCAGAAATTTCAATGTAAATGTTATATGATAGTCTCAAATTTTAATTAACATTTGTTATGGGATTTTTACTTAAAACACAAAGTTTTTATTTTATTACTCCATATTTTTTCTGTTAAAATATAACTCCAAACTTCAAGCTGGACAAATCAGAAATTCAGGAAAAAAGAAGCAGCAGCTGCTGCAGCAGGATATATGACAGAAAGGAACATTAGGTGAAAGTAGGAATTATTTTCAGAAGCTGGGCGCTTTTGACTTATGGCACAATTATTATTCTACATATGATAGGAACTAAACATAAGATAATCAATTCATTATGTATTTCCAGTACAATAACACGCCTTGTCGGCAGTGGCGAATCTAAGAATTTCTTCAAAGGTATTTAAATTTGAAAGGAGTAAAAAAAATTTCCGACAAAGAATGTTCAATATGTTATGTACCTCTAAAATCCGATATTTTACTTATATACGCAATATAATTTTTCGACAAAGACTAAAGTGTGGCTTCGCCCCTATTTGTCAGCAAAAAAAAAAAAAAAAAAAAAAATAGAGGCAAGACTTCAGTATCCAACAAATGGTTACAGATGAATTTCAGTTCTGCTGAATTGAAAATTTGAAATACATGAATCTTGACGAAAGGTTAATCACCTCTTTGACGGGTTACTAGTTTGTTCGTACTGAAGGAGATTTAACTATATATATTTAACTTTTAAGTGACCTCATTGTGTAAAAATAGTTTGCACTAGGGGTGTACAAACCGAACCAGAAAACCGCACCAAACCGAAAAGTTAAATCAAACCGATTAAAAAAACCCGACTAGATTTGGTTTGGTATTGAGTAATAAAACCCGAACCAAACCGATATATAAATATATAATTTTTATATATACTTTTAAGATTTTATATAGAATTTTCTTTAAAAAATGTCTAGAAATATTTAGGATTCTCTTGCGGGATTTAATATTTAATAGTATATGAAGTGCTCAATATTTATTAACCCTAAATAATGGGTTGTATGATCACTTTCTTTTGAAGTGTTACTGAAATGCGTCAATCTCTTTGTTCTTCCATATTCATACCATATGTTAAGATCTATTAAATTCTTATATCTTTTTCGAATATGAAGTGATTATTATTATTTAGGTATCATATTGATTTTTATGTTTCATTACAAAATTCGGTTAACCTTGAAAGTGTACATCAACGAAAAATTATTGTCAGGTGACTAAAAAAATAATTATTATTTATGTGTTACTAAGAAAATTCTCCCATAAGAATATTTTAATAGATAATATGTTTGTCAATTTTTTATATTTTTACTAATCATATATTTACTTATCAAAAATTTAACTAAGTAAAATTAAAATAATATTTAAGTAACAAAAACCTTAAAAAACCCGACAAAACCGAACCAATCCAAACCGATATAGTTGGTTTGATTTGATTTTGATAAAAATCGAATCAACCCGGTCCATGTACACCCCTAGTTTGTACTATCACTGAATAGAATTTGGACTTTTTCTGTCACGATATAATTTTCCCTCCGTTGGGTATCATGATGGCACCTAGTCTTAGGGACTAGGTAAGCCTAACAATAATTAAAACAACAACATTATTTAAATAGATTCTCTTAAAATTCTCAAAACCGGTAGTACAAGTCATAAGCTCTACAAAGTGTTTGCTAGAAAACTTCTAAATACAACTGTCCAGAAATAAGAATAAACAGTACAAAATGAAAAGTGGAAGGTGACTCCGAAGCCTACGAACACAGCAACAGGTTTACCTTGAGTCTCTATAGCAACATTCCACACAGCTAGCTAACGAACAAGTACCTAGATCTGCACAAAAATATGCAGAAGAGTAGCATGAGCACACCACAGCGATGCCCAGTAAGTATCAAGACTAACCTCGGTGGAGTAGTGATGAGGAACAGTCAAGACATCCACTGGGCTAATAAACTGAACAGATATAAGTACATGAATAACAGAAGTATGATATCTACATAAAGACCATGCAATATGACTCACAATACAGTAATGGCATTAAAGCAAGAAAAAACAAGTATCAGCGGAATATCATGAAAATGACGCAGACAAAGTGAATGGAATACAACCTAAATCCGGAATCACGAATACAGCAAGGACAAGTAATAACTCAGTAATTACAACCACTTTTACATCAGGTTTTAGTCAACAACTCCACGAGGTACCGAACCTCAAACAATTCACAACTCACGGGTTTCAATACCTGAACCCTAACACTTGACATATTGTGCCCTCATAACACCTCATAACCACACTGACGACTCACGTGCAAATAGAGCCATTCTCACATAGAAGGCAAGTAAACAAGGGTGAGCATCTATGCTCAACAATATCAAGAATAACTCTTATATGATAAGAGTGCTTAACTATGTGTATGCTTGTGCAAGTGTCCTAACATAGTGCATACCAGCAAATAAGCATAAGGAAGAAGAAGAACGGATAACACGTAGAATATTTTCTTACAGCTTTCACAAGATAAAGCTCACATAGGTACGTATATCACTACACAAATATCAACAATAAGAATGCCCCCAGGCTATAAATCATCACAAATCAATCCCTGACACAGCTCACCTTGTCTCGCCACGTGTGCAATAGTAACATAAATGCCCGCTTTGTCTCGCCATACGTTCATAATAATATTCTCACCTTGTCTCGCCACATGCGCAACCCATAAATATATATACATATCTCGCCTTGTCACGCTACATGTGCAAATATCAATGATAACAATAGCACGGCAGAAACCTCGTGCAACCCCATAGTAACAACCACACGGCAGAAACCTCGTGCATCACAATAATAACAACCGCACGGCAGAAATCTCGTGCATCACCACAACAAGTACCACAACAACAATGACAATAATACAAAGTATGACAAGTAAATCAACTCAAGAACTTTTAAATCACAGGAAAATGTGGGACCAAATCACAAGGAATAACCACAGTAAAGAATGCTAGGCGTAAAGAGAACAACTCAACAAAGGGAAACTAATGTGTATCAACGATCCCACAATATACATTTTAACAACAGTGAAACTAACACGAGTCAAATAATTCTAAATAAAACAAGTCGACGAAGATATAGGATATCTAAAACTTCTTTTAAGGTTGAGGAACTACTAAGGATTTTCAACAATTTAATTAAGGATAAACAGCAAAAAGATAATCATAACCTCAATTAAGACTGAAAAAAATTATAAGATGATATAATAATAATTTTAAATAAAGATAAGTAGTTATGAAAAGATAGCATGACAATAGAGGAGGTAAAATCTTCAGTTAAGTCAAATAAGAGTTAAATAGGCAATAAGAGTGAATCGTGAAAGCAATTAATTATAATTAAAGCATGTAGAGGTGAAACTAGTAAATAAGAACTTAATCATATCAAGAACAACTTCATACTCAGTGAATATAAGGACCTAAGAATCCTAAGAGGCTAACTTTTCACAAATAAGTCCGAGTACGCACTCGTCACCTCGCGTGCATGGACTACAATCAACATAGAAGACTCAATCCTAAGGGAAAAATCCCCCACACAAGGTTAGGCAGGATACTTACCTCAAACCAAGCTCAACCAGTCTGTAAGAATGCCCTTTTTTTCAATTATCCGACTCCGAATGGCCCAAATCTAGCCAAACATAATTGCATAACATGAATACAACCATAATAGACTCATCTAATTAATAAAATCAATACTTTAATAAAAATCCCGAAATCCGCCCTAAAGGTCGACCTGGGCCCACGTCTCGGAATCGGATAAAAGTCACAAAATACGAATACTCATTCACTCACGAGTCTAACCATACAAAAATCATCAAATTCCGATACCATTTCGTCCCTCAAATCGTGATTTTTTATTTTGGATTTTTCTTTCAAAAACTACCATTTTCCTCAACTCAATCGATTCTAGGTGAAGAACACTTACCCAATCGATTTTGCATGAAAAACCTACAAGGAATCGCTCAAAACCGAGCTCTAGAACTCCAAAAATGGTAAAAATGGCAAACCCTTGGAATAGAGGACTTTATATTCTGCCCAGGGGTTTTGTGCATCGCGAATGCGGAGAAAGGGATGCATTAGCGAAGAAGAGAAACAAAAGCTGCCCAGTTGTTCTTCGCGAACGCGACAACACGTTCGCGAACACGGAGAGAAAAAATATGATGGCCCAACGACTGCTCTTCGCGAACGCGTAAAGTAGTACGCGAACGCGAAGAGTGTAATGGAATAGCTACACAAACGCGGAAGTGACATGCGAACGCGAAGAGGAAAATGATCACCAGTACCCAGGGCCTGGTTTACACTTCGCGAACGTGAGATAGGGAATGCGAACGCGAAGAAGGGGGTGGCAGAACTTCGCGAATGCGAGAGGGTGACTGCGAATGCGAAGAGGAATTATTTCACCCTCCAAAATAACACTACGCAAACGCGAAGGCAAGGACGCGAACACGATGAAGGAAACCGGATGACAGATAACAACAATTCAAAAATAGGGGGAAAAGACCCGTAGCCCATCCAAAACTAACCCGAGGCCCCCAGGATCCCATCTAAACATACACAACAAGTCCCATAACCTAACACGGATTTGCTCGAGGTCTCAAATCACATCAGACAATGCCAAAAAATACAAATCGCATCACGAATCGAACTTATGAACTTTCGATCTTTCAACTTTGAAAACCCATGCCGAAACCTATCAAATCAACCCGGAATGACGTCAAATTTTGCAGGCAAGTCCTAAATAATATAACGGAGCTGTTCCAACTCTCGGAATCACATTCTGACCCCGATATCAAAAGTCCACTTCAGGTCCAAATCTCCAAAAATTCGACTTTCGCCATTTCAAGCCTAAATCAACTACAGACCTCGGATTTATAGTCCGGTTACACTTCTAAGTCCAAAATCACCCAACGAAGCTAATGGAAGTGACGAAACTCCATTCTGGAGTCATCTTCATATAGTTCCGACTATAGTCAAAATCCTAAGACTTAAGCTTCCATTTTAGGGACTAAGTGTCCCAAATTACTCTAATCATTCGGTAACTGAATTCAACCATGCACACAAGTCAATACACATAATATGAAGCTGCTCAGGGCTTTATGCCGCCGAACGAGGCTTAAGTTCTCAAAACGACCGGTCGGGTCGTTACATTTTCTTTAAAATTAAAGCTTAAGCATACTAATATACTCAAATTTCAAGGACACATTTTACTTATTGTGAAGTGTACATGGATCAGTGAACCAAACTATAAGGATTTTCTGTACAAATAGCACGTGATAGCCAGTTTTCGGACTGGTAATTGAAAAATAACCAGCGTTTGCAAAGTTATTGAAAAATAGTTACTATTTTGCTGCAATACGAAAAGTTCCAGCATAATATACTGGAGATTGGTGCACCTGTATATGAATTTCCAGCATATTATACTGGAACTCCAGGATATGGAACATTTCAGCATAATATACTGGAGATTGGAGCACCTGTGTATGAACTTCAAGCATATTATGCTGGAAGTTCACATGTAAAAAATTCGAACTCCAGTATATTTTGCTGGAATATTTTTCGGATTTTGAACAGTGTTTTCGTTCAGATTTATCTTTACATGAAAAGTGATTAAGTTTCGATTACTTTTGAAAATGTGGCTATTTTTCAATTATCACTTGTAAATCTGGCTTTTTTTTTTTAATTTCACCCGAATTTTCCTACCATAAGTAAAAGATAATGAAAAGTGTAATATGGCCAAATTTTCATGACATTTGCCATGACATAATATACAATATAATAAAATTTGTGGATCATGACATTTGCCATGACATAATATCCATTATTAGGCCAAGGATTACTTGCTATAAATAGAGGAGTTTCTCCTCATTTGCAAACATACCAATTCAAGAGCTTTTCACTCTTGTCTTTCTTTCTCCTCCTTTATTTCATTATAGAGTATTTTAGAAGAGAGTGGGTGTTGGAAAATACTTGTGTGAACCGTTTCTTTGGAGTGATCTTGTGAGGTTATTCTCTTGGGGTGTTTGGAACTAATTAGAGTATTTACTCTAATTTTGTACTCTCTTTTGTACTCTTGTTGGTATAGTGAAATTACTCCTCTCCGCTTGTGAACGTAGGTCACCTTGACCGAACCACGTTAAATTTGTGTATTCTTTATCTTCTTTAATTGCCGTTATTATCAACTTGCATTATCTTTGTTATTGTCATCATAACATTGTTTGGCTAAATTTCGCACTACTCGGTAACCCAATCCTAACAAATTGGTATCAGAGCCATATCTAATCGGGTTAGTTTAAATAGCCAAAATGACTCTAACAAAGTCTTATGTTGAGAAATTTGACCGAAGTGCAAACTTTGAAATGTGGCAATTAAAGATGGAAGCTATCCTAATTCAGGATGGCTTAGATTTGGCATTGCAAGGAAAGGAGAAGATGTTAGATAAAATGACGGACGAGGAGTTTGCCGTCATAGACAAAAAGGAAAAAGCAGGTATTATTTTAAATCTTTCAAATGAGGTTTTACGTGAAGTTGCAGCAGAAAGCTCAGCTAAAGGCATATGGAAAAAGCTTAAAACCTTATATATGAAAAGAACAGTAGAAAACAGGTTTTACCTAAAGCAAAAACTTTACATTTTTCGTATGGCTTAAGGTACCTCTATACTTACACATCTTGATACTTTTGATTCTCTTCTTATGGATTTAAGTAACATAGATGCTGAAATCAAAGATGAGGATCAAGCTGTGTTATTGCTTGTTTCCTTACCCCAGTCTTTTAAACATATAAGAGATACTATACTTTATGGAAAGGATAATATCTCTTATAAAGATATCAAATCTATTATGAAATCAAAAGAACAAATAGATAGAGATATTATTGGGGAAACTAGTAGGAACCAAGGGGAAGGCTTATTCATAAGAGGTAGATCCAACAAGAAAGATTCAAGTAGTGAGAAACCTAAATCAAGGTCAAAATCCAGATACAGAAATGTCATGTGCAAATATTGTCATAAAAAAGGTCTCATTATTTCTCGATGCTTTAAATTAAAAAACAAAGAAAGGCATACAGAAAAGAAAAATGAGCACAAAAATACTGACACTGCCGAAAAAAGTGTAGCTGCTGATGAGACCAGGGAAACTATTTTTTTAGCAACTAGTAATAGTTTCAAATCTAACAATGAGTAGATTTTAGATTCGGATTGTTCTTATTATATGTGTCCTAGTCGGGATTTATTTACCACATATGAATCTATTGGAGGTGGAGTTGTCTTGATGGGCAACAATGTTGCCTGCAAAGTTATTGAAAAAGGTGCAGTCCGAATCAAAATGCACGATGGTATGGTGGGAACTCTCACCGATGTTAGACATGTTCCTGACTTGAAGAAAAATCTTATCTCTTTGGGCACTCTAGAATCTCTTGGGTGCAAGTACACAGGTAAAGGTGGAATTCTGAAAATTTCTCATGGTGCTCTTGTGATCATGAAAGCACGTAGATCTGGTACGTTGTATACTCTTTTGGGATTTATTGTTACAGGTGCTGCTGCAGTTTCAATATCAGATAAATCAGATTATGACATCACAAATTGTGGCATATGCGATTGGGGCATATGAGTGAAAAAAGTCTTTCCATCCTCAGCAAAAGAGGTCTCTTATGTGGCCAAAGTACCGGAAATATGGAGTTCTGTGAACATTGTATATTCGGGAAGCAGAAAAGAGTCAGCTTCAAATCTCCAGCGATTCATAGAACAAAAGGTACTTTGGATTACATTCATTCAGATCTTTGGGGTCCTTCACATAGCCCATCAAAAGGTGGTGTCAGGTATATGTTAACTTTCATTGATGATTATTCAAGGAAAGTTTGGATTTATTTTCTGAAAAATAAAAGTGATGTTTTCTTAAATTTCAAACAATGGAAAGTTTTGATTGAGAAGCAAACAGGAAAACAGGTTAAGCGGCTTAGAACAGATAATGGTTTGGAATTTTGTAATGATGAATTCAACGAATTTTGCAAGAATGAAGGAATTGCTCGACATCGTACTGTGAGAATGACACCTCAGCAAAATGGTGTGACAGAAAGGATGAATAGAACTCTTTTGGAAAAGGCTCGTTGCATGATTTCAATTGCTGGGTTGACAAACGCCTTTTGGGCAGAAGCTATCTCTACAACTTGTTATATTGTCAACCGAGTTCCTTCTGCACCTTTGAACTTTAAGACTCCAGAGGAAGTGTGGTCAGGTACTCCTGCTAATTATTCTGATTTAAAGATATTTGGTTGCCCTGCATACATGCATGTAAATGATGGAAAATTAGAGCCAAGGGCTAAAAAGACCATTTTCCTTGGGTATGCATCTAGGGTGAAAGGATACCGACTATGGTATCCTGATCCCATGGCACTAAAATTTATAATTAGCAGAGATGTAACCTTTGATGTATCCTCTATGTTACATTCTAGAAAAGAGTCTTCTAGTTCTTGTGATACAGATAAAAGAAAGTGTACACAGAACCAGGTGGAGATTGAGATTGGCATTCCTTCTGAGCCAAGCTCATCAACTTTGGAGCAATATACAGTTGAAACTCCTGAAGTTGAGACAGAAGCTGAAATTCCTGAAGTTGAGACTCCTGAAGTTGAACCAGAAGAAGAGGAGTATTCTATAGCCAAACATAGACCAAGAAGAGAAGGTAAACAACCATTAAGATTTGGAGATTATGTTGCATTTGCTTTTTCAGTTGCACAAGAAACTGAAGAAATTGGAGAACCATCAAAATATTCAGAAGCAGTTTCTGGTGTTGACCCATCCAAGTGGCTGATTGCAATGAATGAAGAAATTGAGTCTCTCCACAAGAATGGTACTTGGTCTCTTGTGAAGCCGCCATTGGAAAAAAAATTGTTGGTTGCAAATAGGTCTTCAAGGAAAATGATGGCATTTCAGGGGTTGAAGATGCGAGGTATAAGGTACGATTAGTTGCAAAGGGCTATAGTCAGGTACAAGGAGTTGATTTTAATGATATTTTCTCACATGTTGTTAAATATAGCTCTATTCGTGTCTTGTTTGACTTCGTTGCCATATATGATTTGGAATTAGAACAACTTGATGTTAAGACAACTTTCTTACTTGGAGAACTTGAGGAACAAATATACATGCATCAACCCGAAGGATTTGAAATTAAAGGAAAAGAAGATCATGTTTGCTTGTTGAAGAAATTCTTGTACGGATTAAAGCAGTCTCCAAGACAATGGTATAAAAGGTTTGATTCCTTTATGTTGGATCATGGTTATTCGAGGAGCATGTATGATAGTTGTGTTTATTTCTGGAAGTTAAATGATGGTTCATTTGTGTACCTATTATTATATGTTGATGACATGCTCATTGCTGCTAAGGATTTAATAGAAATTCACAATTTGAAAAGTCAGCTGAAAAGTGAATTTGAGATGAAAGATTTGGGAGCAGCTAAGAAAATCCTTGGCATGGAGATCAAAAGAGATTGAAAAGCCAACAGGCTATTTCTGACCCAAAAGAAGTACTTGGAGAAAGTCTTGGAGAGGTTTGGCATGAAAGATGCTAAACCAGTTAGTACCCCTCTTGCTGCTCATTTTAATTTATCAGATACTCAGTCCCCACAGTCAGAGGAAGAAGAGAGGTACATGGCACAGGTTCCTTATTCCAGTGTAGTCGGCAATATTATGTATGCAATGGTTTGTACACGTCCAGACATTTCACAAGTAGTGAGCGTGGTAAGCCGGTATATAGCTTGCCCTAGTAAAGCACATTGGCATGCTGTGAAATGGATTCTCATATACTTGTGAGGTACTTCAAACACATGTTTGGAGTTTGGGAGAAATACTAACACTTTGGTTAGTTTTATAGACTCAGATTATGCAGGTGATCTTGATAAAAGAAGATCACTGACAGGCTATGTATTTTGCATCGGTGGTTGCGCTATTAGTTGAAAGCTACATTACAATATGTAGTAGCTTTATCTACTACCGAAGCAGAATATATGGCAGTGACCGAGGCGATTAAAGAAGCTTTATGGTTGAATGATCTATTTGCAGAACTCAGTTTACACCAAGGTAGTATTACCATTTTCTGTGATAGTCAAAGTATCTTTCACTTGACTAAAGATCAAATGTATCATGAGAGGACGAAGCACATTGATATAAAGTATCATTTCATCCGAGAAACCATTGCTGAAGGAAAAGTCTCTGTTCAGAAGATCAACACTAGAGACAATCCTACTGACATGTTCACAAAACCTATTCCAATGTCCAAGTTCAAGCTTTGCCTGAACTTGATTGGTATTTACGAAGAATGATTTTGCCCATTGAGGTTTTTGCGGAGAAGGTGGAGCAAATTTACTATATATAAGCCGAAATTAGGCCAATGTGGAGATTTGTAATATGGCCAAATTTTCATGACATTTGCCGTGACATAATATCCATTATAACAAAATTTGTGGATCATGACATTTGTCATGACATAATATCCATTATTAGGCCAAGGATTTCTTGCTATAAATAGAGGAGTTTCTCCTCATTTGCAAACACACCAATGCAAAAGTTTTTCACTCTTGTCTTTCTTTCTCCTCCTTTATTTCATTATAAAGTATTTTAGAAGAGAGTGAGTGTTGGGAAACAATTGTGTGAACCCTTTATTTGGAGTGATCTTGTGAGGTTATTCTCTTAGGGTATTTGGGACTAATTAGAGTATTTACTCTAATTTTATACTCTCTTTTGTACTCTTGTTGGTATAGTGAAATTACTCATCTGCGCTTGTGGACGTAGGTCATCTTGACCGAACCACGTTAAATTTGTATCTTCTTTAATTGCCGTTATTATCAACTTGCATTGTCTTTATTATTGTCATTATAACATTGTTTAGCTAAATTCCGCACTACCCGATTTACCGATCCTAACAAAAAGAAATTAATGTGCCAGAAAATTGCACCTCTTTTTATGGAGATATATTCGGTGCTTAGACTTTAGAATATAAATGTTGATGACTAGGTCAAAAGGATGACCACCTAAATAGCTCTCCAAAAGAAGAGAGGTCTTAATCGGGAACCAACTCTCTCTTATCACTACAATCGTTTGTGGAGAAATGAATAGGATCACGCTTAACTACAGAGCTCGACTTTGAATCCTGAAAATAAAAAATATTTTTGTATGGAGCGCTTAATGAGTTTTACACAAGGTAAATTTAAATTAATCGGGTTCTAATACAAGGCAAACCGAAAACAAAGAAAAAGAAGAACTCTGCTACTCCTTCACACTGTGTATCGCTGCAATCCATTTCTTGGCATTGTCTTTTCTTCTTTTGCTTTAAGGGTTGAAAACACTAAAGTCCATTCTCTTCTAACTACCAAAAGCAGTGAACAAAAGGACCAACAAAGACACATCAACCAAAATCAAAAGATATTGTCCCCCCAAATTCTCCATTTCCCACCTTTCATCTTTTGCCCCTTTTTCTGCGTGCATATTTGTTTTTACAGTGAATCTAATTGAATCCAAATCGTCTTTTAATCCTCTATAAGCTCACCTTTACACCTTTTAATATTGCAAATTAGTACCTTCTTCCTGGCTTTTATGCCACTGCTTTAGAACTTTGCCCTTTTTTCTTCTCCCTCTAGACAATCTGTATCATCCTTTTAATATTGCAAAGAGATTTGAATGGACAAACAAGGATGATACAGATTGTCTAACTTAAGTATTATTTACTAGCATAATACCATAATTTGAGCGAAAAATATTTAGAATGTATATTATAAACGTAACTAAGCATACAAGCTTGACGACATATTAATAATTTATTAATTAAATATAGTGGGAGGTATCGACACATGAAAAATCATAAGCTAGACAATCATTTGACAGACTCCCCTTCGCCCTGCTTTTTCGTTTATTACTACGTTGTTGTGGGTTAGTCAATACAACTAATTGTACATAAAATTTATAAGGATTTAACCTATATACTCCGTCAACTTAAAGAACTGTATATTGTTACTGTAACTTAACAAGTTGTATCATATAATCTATTTTATTTTCTACATAATTAGTTCCCACTTATAAGTTAGTTAATGTTAATCCCATACCTTTTCATCATATAACAAAGTAGATTTCGTCACAAAACCTTACGCTACCTGGCCCTTTATAGGAGGTCGACCAAAATGTTTTTTTACAATATCAATATATAGATATTAAATAGTGTTCCGTCATTCACGCTACTTATGGTGCGATAGATTGACCAACAAAATGAATTATATTATCAATTTAGAATAAATTTCTAGAGCTTTGTGTTTAGCTTTGAAAAGGTGAAAGTAAAAATAAAAGAGGAAAAGCCAGTTGTGATTCTTTATTTTGAAGTGGTAAAGAAGGCACATGCTAGATTTCTAGTGGAGGTCTTTTCTGCCAACAACAAGAGAAAATTAAGTTACCTCATCTTTGTTTTTTTGATTAAAATTTTCTATGGATGAATTGTATTTTCATTTTATAGACCTCAAATAGCTAAACGATTAGATCAGAGATAATCATGGGTAGAATAATCCCTTTATACTAAAGGGCATAACATATATTTCCATGTTCTTAAATTGCTGCCCTTGAGGCCGTAATAATTAAGTACAATTGGACTAACATAAACAGAAAAGGAAATGGGTTTTCGATCCGAAAAAACTGTATGCTTTTACCTTGATCAGTCGTATATACACAAATTACTCTTTATACACAAATTACAATTAAATAAGAGAGCTATTATACTCCATATGAGTTCAAATTCTGCTCTTATAGTGTGACAGTAATATTCTTTATACCATAATGTTAAGTAAACATGCATGTAAGTACTCTTTATAGTAAGCCTGATGGTAAGGTAACTTTAAAAATAGAGTAATTACATGTTAAAATAAAATTTTACATTGTTCGTGTATATATATATATGGAATAAATTCATTATATATGTATATTTTAATATAAAAACTATTAATTTGAGTAACCTCTTTTAGACCTAGCAATATGAAAAACAAAAGTCATAAAATATACTAGCTCTTCCAACGAGGTCAAACCAAAAATATTGCAGATCCAACTCCCAGATAAATCAGTGGCCGACAACAAGTTCTTCCCTCCACATGAGAACAAAATCCATCCTTTAGCCTATTTTTGATATATTTGCCTTTTCTCAATACACATATCTCTTTCCTTAAAATTAGCAGAAATAGAGTAATAACTTTCAATTCATATGGTCATGAAATACTGAACCCGTGAACCGATAACAGCCTGTTATTCACATTAAAGCTATGCGAATATTTAACCAAGGAAACAAATTATACGGAGATGAATAGGCATGAAATTATTTTTAATACTCTGTTAATCCGCATTTTAATTTCCTCCAAATAAAATGTCGGCCATCTTTACCTCTACTATCCAATAAGAGTCAATTTTGTTATGGAAATATGACGAGCAATTTAACTTGTGAATCGTAAGAAGAACATGCCATTATTGGACACAATAGATCCGTAACTAATTGACTATCAATAGTCTTCTACGGAATGATTAATCCACGAACAAATTTGAGAATCTATTGATTGACTTTAGCTGGCATGGTCTTCTCGACTTTCGCCATGTAACCAAAAAGCTCTCTCTTTATCATCTAGCGTCTAATGCAACATTCTTTTTCCTTCTCAGGAACCACGTTTATGTTCTAGTCTTCTTTGACAATGGCTCTGGAGAAAAAGAAACTGATGAAGCCACTGCCCACGAGTCATCGGAGCTATCAGAACTAAATGACACATCCATAACTCCTATGGGACTTCCTGGCAAGGCACCAATTGACTTTCGTTTGTTTGAGTTGAAATCAATGTTGGAAGCCACCTCCTGAATTAGCCTATAACAATCGGTCACTTTGTCCTGTTTCCAATTATTTAAACGTTGTGAGTTGTATGTCGCAAATATGTACTATAAAGTGATCATTTATTGGATCTGCTACTGACAACTAGTACAACAAATTGGGGAAAGATTTAAGACATGAATTAATAACTATACTAACCTTTACTATTCCAAGTATACCCAAAAGTTGTTCTTGGTACTCTTCTCCAATGCAGGGCTCTAGCCTATCAATGACGTGTAACATTGTAGCAGCAGCCATAGTAGAAGGAAGATAGCACATGAATCTAAAATCTGCTAATTTTTACATATACAACATGAACCAGTTAGTAAATAATGGAGGACCAAGAATCTAGCTTTATAAAGGGCCAACATATTCATGTCATATAGATGCTTACCAATAATAGTGGATAGAAGCACTCTCTCACATCTTCTAAGTAATTCATAGTAAATGTGGTTGTTCAATCCAAGCCTTCTGGAGAAGTAATCAAGAAATGATAATGGGGTTACTGGATTCATCTTCCACTTGAGAGTAGTAAGTACCAATAGCTCCATTCTCTGAATTGTTCTTGGCTCAAACAAGTATCTTGATTCCTCCACCTAAATATCAAGAAAACACCAAATCAATAACCCCAACATTCAAATTATTATTAAAACAAGCATAAGTTAATTATTGCAGATTTTCTAAGATAACATACTTGGAGATCTAGAAGTAAAGGCACTTGAGTCTCCTCAACTTTTGCAGCTAAAGAAAGACAGGACACAGCAGCAAGATGATTCAACCATGGCTTTTCACTTTGTGACTGAAAGCTGAAGAGAAATCTATCAAAGTAGTTTACAGCAAGAATTGCAGTTTGAGCAGAGAAATTATGATAGGCAATGGCTTCAAGAATCCAATCAACGGCCTCTCTTGTTGCTACAGACAAATATGGGTTGTTTATTACAATATTATACATTTGATTCTCTTGTTCTTTGGACAATAAAGAGCTTAACTCTTCCTCTTCCCATAGCAAGTCTTGTTCTAACAAAGAAATAGACTTGGGGTTTACTTCTACTTCCTCTGTTAAACAATTTTCTGTGTCTAACACGTCCAAGCTCTCATTTTTGCAGTACAAAGAATCTAATAAAAATGGAAGCTTTTGGTGTTGTGGTTGATTGTGATGGTGAGCCATCTTCTTCTGTGAAGAAGACGGATGATTGAATTTTCATTTACTTCATTTGTCGTCCAAGGAAAAGGCTATTGTATGAATAGGCTCATCTGAGCTATATCTCTGTCTCTCTGTTTTATAGAGTTGGAGGAACAGCCGAGGAGGACTAAGGATTTTTTTTGTTTTTTTTAAAATTTATTATTCTCGGTTACTCGAACTCACAACTTATTTGAGTCCAACCTTTCCTTTTCTTTTTACTTTTTTGTTTCTTTATTTTGGTTGAGTCCTTTGATTTTTAGTTTTTACCCACAAAATGGTCCTTAACGCATTGGAATTAACTTTAAAGATAAAATGACAAAAATGGTCCCTTATGCTTGTGGAAGCTTTAAAATAGTCCTTTAAATATATTTTGAGCAATTTTGGTCCTTTAAATTTACTTAATATAATCATATTTTATCTCCCATTAAATATTTAACAAACCCCGTTAGTAAGATTTAACGGAAAATGAGGTAAAAAGGATTTAACGGGAAGTAGAAAACTATGAAACTTAGAGAGATATTCTACTCTAGGTAGAAGAGCATTTTATTACTTTATTTTTCTAAATTCATTCTTACGGCCAGTGGCAGAGTCATATGCTCTCAAGGGGGTATCGACACCCCTTATTCAAAAAATTATACTGTATAGTTAGGTAATTCTTTTGAAAAAAATATATACTACTACGTATTGACACTTCTTGACTTTTTGGTGAGTTTATTTCTTTATATTTTGACTTCCCTTAATGAAATTTTGGTTCCGCCACTGCTTACTGCTCCAATTAGATGAGTGCTATTGGAGGTGATCGAGCTTCAGCCTTCAAGGTGTCATATAACACGTCTCAAATAAACTGTAAGCTTATTTCAAAATTTTATTAAACCAGTAATACATTTAACAAGTATTCTAAAATGACACTTTGGTTGTCTTGTCTAATTTCTTTACTTTTTTTCTTCGTATTGGATCTACACAATTTTTTTTCGATGTTTTCTTTAGGTCGCTAACTCAATGGTAGAGTATTTGGCTTTTAAGTGCGGCTAGTCTCTTTTACACATATGGATGAAGGGATTCATCCATACTCTCAGTAAAGGTTGGAATGCCACAACTGATCCTGAAAGGGAATGAATGGTAAAAATTAGGGATGTACATGCATGGACCAGGTTGGTTCGATTTAAATCAAAACCAATTCAAACCAACTATACCGATTTGGATTGGTATGATTTTGTCGAATTTTGCGATTTTTTTTTGTTACATAAATATTATTTCAATCTTACTTTGTTAAAGTTATAAATAAAGTTTGATAAGTGAACATACGTTTAGTAAAAATTTAAAAGACTGATAAATATATGATCTATTAAAATATTTTTATGAGACCATTTTTTTAGCAACACATGATAGTTATTTTCTTAGTCGTCTAAAAATAGTTTTTCGTTGACATACGTTTTCAAGGTTAATCGAATTTAATAATTAAACATTAAAATCAATATGATATTATATTTAATTTTAAATTATCATTCGAAAAAGATATAAGAAATATTAACATATGAATGCCGCATTTTAATAATACATAGTAAGAAAGTGATGATAGAACCCATTATTTAAAGTAAACAAAAATGGAGATGCACTTTATAGTTCTATTAAATGATACATCCCATAAAAGGATCCCAAATATTTTTAGATATTTTTAAAGAAAATTCTATATGAAATCTTAAAAGGTATATATTTATATATCGGTTTGGTTTAGATTTTTTTGCTCAATAACAAACCAAGTCAAACCTAATGAAATTTTTTAATCGATTGGTTTGACTTTTCGGACTGGTGCGATTTTTCTAATTCGATTTGAATACCCGTAATAAAAATAAGCAGTACAAAGCGGTAGATACTAGATAGCATAAGATCGATCATACACATGTTAATATTACTATGTCAACTAAATGTAACATTGGGAATATGTGGTAACACTACGGAGATGAGTTGATGGGAGGCTGACGCGCTTTCAAGCATTTAATTTTCAGCAATATTAAACAAAGCATTAATGAAGCAGTTAATTGATCCGATGAAGGATTTATTAGGAAGCGCGACAGGCTGGGATATTATTAGGAAGCTATATTAATGCATGATCAAATTTATTACCTAATGATGAGTCCAGCAACTTAATTCCTTGCCACATGCAGAAAGCAGAAACGAAACGGAATATTAACCCAAATAGCTGTCTACTTAATATCTTAATTCAATATATGTATAATTTATATATACTATGTGTATAATTATGTAAAATCAATATATAATTTATGTATACCGCCTAGAAAAAATAAACAGTAAATATGAACGGCTACTTGTGTAACAAATGAATTCATCTGAACTCTCTCATGATTTTTAGTTTTAATATGAATTTATTTGTTCAAAACTCACGAAAATTGTTGAATATATTGAATTATAAACCCATAACTCAAGTAATGTGATGTGTTCAATAGAATGACTACACTTGCGGTTAG
The DNA here is from genome assembly GCF_000390325.3 of Nicotiana tomentosiformis. Classification (NCBI taxonomy): domain Eukaryota; kingdom Viridiplantae; phylum Streptophyta; class Magnoliopsida; order Solanales; family Solanaceae; genus Nicotiana; species Nicotiana tomentosiformis. The sequence goes on from NC_090823.1 coordinate 95,136,270, forward strand.
TGTGTACTGTAACTTGAAGAAGGAACCAAAGAGTTCTCCAGAGTACGCAGTCAAATTTGAAGCATGTTATGAAACATATTATCTTAAGGAGCAATGCAAACAAGATTAGCTACGAAACTTGATCAGTTAAAAAACCCTTAACTTTTGTGATTGTAGTAGGTTACCATGGTATAGTTGTGAGATGATATGGTTACATTGGCTTCTGTAGTCTTGATGTTGGGGCATCATGTCTAATAGTCAATTTGTTTTTTTTTCTTATGTACATACACTTTCGATTGGTAATAAAAAAAAAATTATTTACCAAAAAAAAAAGTGATAGGTTCAGTAGTTGAAACTTTAGTCTTGAACCCACATAATTAATATATATACTGGATCTACCTCTATCTCTAATTGTTTCTCATGCATGGTTCTTAAACCATTTCATCAATACTATAAAATTGATACAATACAGAGAAGATGGAAATAAAGAGGACTAAATGTGAACAGTTGACTATCTCCATCAGCATCATGCTGCTTGACTCATTTTTGGTTTTAAGTTAGAAAGGAAAAAAAAGGTTACCGCAATTGCATAATTTAACGTTTTCAAAAGGCTTTATACGGTGGTGGAATAGTCATGTATACCTTGGAATCTCATCTTTTATTAAAGCGTATAGAAAAGAGTGATAAAAGCCATAAATAAAGTTAAGAAGAGAAGAAAAGAAGAGAAACAGCCAAAAGTTGCTCTGCATGCTTAATATAGCTTTCAAGGAGTATACTCTTATCACCATCGGTCTTATTATAGTATATAATATATGGTTATGCTCGTTAATATAACGAACATTGAAAAGAAAAAAATACTGTATAAATATTTAGTCTAGTAGTAATATATACTCCAGTATTAATTGTTTGAACTGCATGCAGTACTCCTACAACCAGACACATTAGGCCTTGTCGTACTCTTCTCCCATTACCTTTTGCTCTGTCTTTATTTTTCCATCTGGTTACAATGTGTAGAGTCCGATTAATCTAGATTCACCTCTTTTTGTCCATAATTTACAATAGGATTCCACAGAGTATAATTTTTAAAGTGTTTAACCAAAGAATTAGATTATCAGTCAAAACCTATTTTTAGAAATACTCAAATTACTGATAATCAAGAAATTTAATATTCTCTCAAAAATAAAAAAGGAAATCAAAATCAGAAATGACAAAGTAATCAATAGAAAACACAAGAAAGTAATTATATTCCAATGTTCATCAGAACGTGTCCTTACAAGTGAAATTTTCTTCCCTTATATAGGAATTTATAAATATAACGTTTCTTCCCTTTTATGATCGAATCATTATGAGTATTAATGACATTAATGAAACGTTATAGTTGGCAACCGTAACTGTTCATGAAGATTCCGTAATGATTCTGATTCTTCTTCCTATTAATTAGAGATTCATGAATCTTCCCTCTTTACTGTCTTGATTCATCCTGCCTGTGTCTCTTCACTAAGTAATTTAGGCTCGAGCAACCGTACTATTTCATCTCGTGAGTGATTTATCCGTACATGTTGTAAAATGTGAATCTTTTAATGCGACACTCCAGTTATCATCTTCTTAATGATACACATATCTTGCCATGTCATCCTCATATAATTTCACGTATAACATTTATTTTTTACCAATACAGATAGTCTCCCTACTTGCCGAATATTCTGCAATTGAATATTTGGGAAGTGGCACGTATTTATGGCGGGAATTTTTTGCCGCCGTTTCCCATGTATCATTGCATCTTCTTTAGAACCATCGCTTCGCATGTCACTTCCATTTAATGTACGTACTACGTGGCCTTCGTCGATTGGGTCTGCGACTCTTCAGCGGGTTTTAAAGCTTTCTTGTGGTTGCGTCAGTCACTTTTAGTTTCACAAAACCTTCAATCTACATTATTCTTCTTCTTTAATCGTTCTTGTTCTTCAACGCGCATTATTTTCTTGTATAACCATATCTTCATCAAACTCCGATCCTCGCAGAGTAGCAATTGTAGATGAACTTCCCCCTTCAACTGCTCCTGTTAGGAGTAGAAGATGTGGTAGATTACGTAGTTTAGGATCTGTATCTATTCGTGGTTCTACTTCGCAAACCAACATTGTTACCCCTTCTTTTTCTAGAACTAGGGCTTCTTCAACTCATAGATCTTCTGCCAGAAATAAGGATTCGAGTGAACCTATTCGAGAACCAACTATTGACGAAATTATTCCTGCAGAATTTTCTTTCTCCACTGATCGTGAATCAATTAGAAATCAAGTTACTTCTATGACTTGCCATGAATGTGCCGATGTTTATCCTTCCCAGATTACTGAGGGTTTGATTTCTCTTGTGCGAAGAGAATGCCATCGGAAATTTGACTTTCCAATTTTAGTTTCTGGTCCAAACCAAAGGATTACTTCGTTCCAAGCTGGTTACTCTTTCGTTTATACATATCCTTTTACGTTAGGTTTTAGACCACCTATTGACCCAGCCATCATAGAATTTTATCGTTTCTTTAACGTTTGCTTAGGACAGATTGGTCCTATTGTATGGAGAGTTGTTGCATGTTTAAGATACCTGGCTAATTCAGCCTCTTTACCCTTCACCTTTCAACACTTGCTTCATCTTTATTTCCCTTAGTTATTTCATTTAGGGGTGTTTACTCTCGTGGCTAGGAGTAAAAGGGTTTTGGTTAGCCCTGAAGATGATAAAGATCGTGGCTGGTATACCCGTTTTGTTGCTTCTCCCACAAGTGATTTAATTGGTGAAGAGAACATGTCTTTTCCAGAAAAATGGAACTTTGCACGTAAGTTTTTTTTTAGATATCTTTCTTCACTTTTATGAAGGAAGAAGAAACTTACGATCCCGTGGCTGTTTTTTGTTTTCTTTTTAGCAACCATGGAAGTTGTCGAAGAAATACCAGACTTCCGTGCTTGGGTAAAAAAATAATTGTCGGTTGCTCCTATGGAAGGAAGGTCTTGGAAATACCTTTCTCATAGGTTTGGTTGGAAAGTTAAAACTCATGGTATGCTTCCCTTTAACTTTCTTCATTTATTTCATATTATTTGGAGATTTAATAACTTCTTCTTCTTCTAGGGTTTCCCATACGGGATGTTAGTGTCGCGTCTATTGCTTCATCAAGACTTTCTTTGTCCATGGCTCAAGAGATGATTTTGAGTTCTTGATCAAAGAGAAAAGAAGAGAGAGCTCATGTTTCTGAGGGTGAAGAGGAACGAGAGGAGGGCTCTTTAGTGCGTAAGCCTTGGGCTAGGAGACGCGTTATTTCGAATGATGAAGCCACTCCTCCTTCAAATTCAGTTCCCATGAATGAGCCTGAAAGTGCCACTTTGGTGAGCTCTGATGAAGAGATGATTGCTGCACCTCGTGACTCTACATAACAGTTGTTTTTCCATGGGTTTGATAGTGAAGACTTTGGCTTAGTTTCTGATGAAGCACCCCTTGCCTCCTTTTCAGTATCTGCTCCTATTGGTTCTCAGTTTCCCGTGCCTGTTGTTGCTGCCACTGCTCCTCCCGTGGCTATTTTTACTTCCTCAACTATCCCTATTGCTACCACTTCTCATGTTAAAGTTGGTTCTTCCAGTAGCAGTAGGATGATGAAAAAATTTACCATTGAAGTCCCCGAAGATGGTAATCTTTTGAAAAAGTCTGGCCAAGCTGATGTATGGCTGAAACCGTTGATTGGCCCAGTTGAGAAGTCTAAATTGGAAGACCACAGCTCTTTGACATGGATGAATGACATTGTCCATTCATATTTAAAGGTATAAGCCTTAGCCTTTTATTTTGCAGGTAATTTCTTTATCTTTGTTTGATAATCACTTCTTCTCTTTCTTTTGTAGATCAACCTGATAGGCACAGAGCTGATGAAGAGAATTGTCCATACTGAGCAGTTAGTCAACGACTATCATACGGAAGCGGACAACTGGAAAGAACAATTTAAAGGCCTTCAGTTAGAAAAAGAAGTTTTAAATGAGGAAAAGTGTGCTTTGGAACAACAAGTGAAAGTGATGGCAGTAGAATTAGTGATTGAAAAAGCCTCTTCCAGTCAAGTGGGCAAGGATAAAGACCTCCTCGAGTCTTCATTTTTCGAGCAGCTTTCTAAAGCTAATGAGGAAATTAGGGGTCTGAAAGAACTACTTAATCAGAAGGAAGTCTATACCGGGGAGCTTGTTCAAACGCTCACTCAGGCTCAAAAAGACCTCCGTGCATCTTTTAATAAGGTCCAGTTCTTAGAGAGATCACTTGCCCCTTTACAAACTTCTTATGATGTTGCTTTGACTGAAAAAGCAGAGTTGTAGGCCGAAATTGAGCAATGGGAGAGGAATTATGAGGCCCTTGAGGATAAATCAACTCTTGCTGTAAGCTGGGCTTTCTTGAACACGCGCCTCGAGACTTTGTTGCAGGCTAACCAGGAAGGTTTTGACTTGATTGCTGAGATTGCAAAAACTAAGGAAACCATTGAAAAAACTTAGTAGAGTCGAAACTTTTCTTCACCTGAGGTCGGCATTCCCGAGGGTGATGAACTTACTCCTGGTGAAGTTAGTGTTCAAATCTCTCCTGCTCAAGTCGATCCTTATGTTGTTGTTGATGATGCCATCTTGACTTCTCCCACAGCTGATAGTACTACTTTAGAATCTGCCCTATAGTGAACTTGTGTTTGGAAAGTTTATTGTGTTTGTTTGTTTTTATTTGTGGAATGGTTGGAAAGTTTTATCCCTAATCCATTTTGGGGTTTAATATCAAATACTTTGGTTTGAACTAAGTTTATACTTAGTTTTAACCGGGTTTATATAATATTTTATTTTGAGTTTCTGTTCTACTCTTTTATTATAAATTTAAAAATGCTTCAATATTCCATGACTTTTTGAACATGCACGAATTATAAAAGAGGGCCATTTTATAAACGACACTTAATGAAGAAGACGTCTCAACTTCATAATGGTGTAAACATACGAAAGAAGAAATAGGAACACACATATTTCTTTGAATAACTTTGAGGAAGTTTTGTATCATTCGAACTTTCAAATTGTATAATACTTTACATGTATTTAAATATCATCTATAACTCTTTCGTAACTGTTTTCTTTACAACAGATTTTACAAAATTCAAGGGTATATCTTGCAACCCATGACTAAATATTACCTTTAACCTAAACACTCGTAAGATTTTAAAATTTATATCCACGGGTGTATTCTTCATAGGTTTTTGAATCAGGCTTGCGTTTTTGGCTCTTGACTTTGCTCTTAACTTTCGATTTGTTGGGTAGACTATAGGTTTGACTTGAATTTTGACTTTTCCAGTCTTCTTTACCTTCCTTATATATATATATATATATATATATATATATATATATATATATAAAATCCCCCAAGTGTTTGAGCTTTGAAGTATGAAATCTCGAGCACTTGATTATTCCTTCCATGTGGTCCATTTCCTGAAAAGAAAAAACATACGGGACTCAGAGGTATATATAATTTAGATGATGACTGCTTAACCCTTTATATTTCCATCAGAAAGGTTGCAACCCTAGACAGGGAATAATGTTGCTTCCGCGTATCCTTCAGGTCTAATATCATCATTTGGTGTGGGTTAGCTTTTTGCCTATCATCTAAAATTATTAGTATAATTTTAACTATACAAAACAAAAATCGTTTCCTTTGCCAATGCGAATTTCGTGCTTGGTTCTCCTATTTCAACCGGGATTAAAGCTTCTGAACCATACACAAGCAAAAATGGAGTTTCTCCCGTGGCTGTATTGGCTGTGGTTCTATAAGCCAATAACACTCCTGGTAATTCTTCAGGCCAATTCCCTTTCGATTTTTCTAGTCTCTTCTTCAAATTATTGATTATAATCTTATTCGTCGACTTAGCTTGTCCATTTGCCACGGGATGGTAAGGTGAAGAGGTTATTAGTTTGATTTGCCAACTTTGAAAGAACTCCGTGATTTTCGAGCCTATAAATTGTGAGCCATTATCACATACAATTTCTTTTGGGACTCCAAACTGGCATATATTGTTTCGCCAAATGAAGTCTTTCACCTCCTTCTCTCGTACTTATTTGAAAGCTCCTTCCTCTACCCATTTTGAAAAGTAATTTGTTAACACTAATAAGTACCGTACCTTTCCTTTAGCTTGTGGTAAAGGCCCTACTATATCCTTTCCCCATTTCATAAATAGCCATGGGGAAATAACTGCATGTAATAACTCTGCAGGTCGATGCATATTGTTGGCATATCGTTGACGCTTATCACATTTGGCTACAAAAATGTTCGCATCTTCTTCCATCTTAGGCCGGTAGTATCCTGCCCTGATTAGTGTTTTAACTAAAGATCTTCCACCTGCGTAATTTCCGCATTGCCCTTCATGTACTTCTCTCATCACGTACTTCGTTTGATTGGTTCCAAGGCACCTTGCTAATGGACCGCCAATCATTTTTTGATATAAATGATCTCGAATTAGGCAGTAACGAGCAACTTTTCATCGAAGCACTTGAGATTCTTTCTTGCCTTCAGGTACGATCCCGTACTGCAAAAAATTAACAATCTCGTTTCTCTAATCCCAGGTTAAATTATTAAAGCTTACCTCATGTTTATCCTGGTCAAGTGCTGAATGAAATAAATGGATTACAATGACATTTTCCTCACTCGTTACTTCTGCAACTGAAGTAAGGTTAGCCAACGCATCTGCTTCTGCGTTTTCTTCCCTAGGTATTTGCATCTTCCATGATTGGAATTGCCTGACTAGTTCTCGTGCCTTTTCCAAGTATTGTTGCATTTGTGCCTCTCTAGCAGTGTAAGTCCCCTGCATCTGATTGACTACCAGTTGAGAGTCACTTTTAATCATGATTTTCTCTATGGAGAGTTCACGTGCTAGTTCCAAACCTGCAATTACAGCTTCATACTTTGCTTTATTGTTAGTAATAGGGAAATATTTAATTGCTTGTCTTATACTTTCACCTGACGGTGGGATTAAGACAATACCTAAACCGGCTCCTTTGGCATTTGGAGAGCCATCAGTAAATAAAGTCTACGTACCTGGATTAGCTCCAGTAAAAAATTGTAATTCCTTTTCTACTTGAGGAATTATTTTTGTATTAAAATCAATCTGCGACGAAATCTGCTAGAACTTGAGATTTTACTGTTGTTCTAGGTTGATAAATAATGTCATATTCACTTAGTTCTATTGCCCATTTGGCTAGTCTGCCTGACAATTCTTGTTTATGCAAAATACTCCTAATGGATATGCAGTTACTACAGAGATAGGATGGCATTGAAAATATGGTCTCAATTTCCTAGGTGCCATGACTAATGCTAAAGCTATTTCTCTAGATGAGGATATCTAGTTTCAGCATCTAATAAAGATTTACTAACATAATAAATAGGAGATTGTTTACCTTTGCCCCCTTACTAAAACTGTACTTACAACTACTTCTGCAACTGCAAGATATACAAATAGTCTTTCTTCATCTCTTGGTTTAGACAGTAGGGGAGGATTTGTTAAGTATCCCTTCAAATCTTTGAGGGCTTGTCGTCATTCCTCAGTCCATTCAAACTGAATTTTCTTCTTCAAAACCGAAAAGAATTTAAAACTTTTCTCTGAAGATCTTGAAATGAATCTTCCCAGAGCTGCAATCCTACCTGTCAATCTTTGTACTTCTTTTTTGCTTGTGACTATGTCAGGTATTTATTCAATAGCTTTAATATGTGCAAGATTTACTTCAATTCCTCTATTAGATACGAGAAAGCCTAGAAACTTACCTCAAGCTATGCCAAAAGCGCACTTTTCTGGGTTCTGTTTCATATTATATTTGCGGAGGATCTCGAAGGTAGTTGAAAGATATTGAAAGTGATCTTCCGCTTGTGTAGATTTGACCAATATATCATCAATGTACACTTCTATCGTCTTCCCCAGGTGTTCTTGGAACATCTTGGTCACCAACCTCTGATACGTGGCTCCAGCATTTTCAAGCCAAAAGGCATGACTTTGTAATAATAAGTCCTCCATGTTTGTAACAAATGAGATTTTTTATTCGTCTAAGGGGTCCATTTTTATTTGATTATAACCAGAATACGCATCTAGAAAGCTTAATAATTCGTGGCATGCGGTAGCATCAATCAATTGATTTATATGCGGTAAAGGGAATGAATCCTTCGGGCATGCTTTATTTAAGTCAGTGTAATCCACACAAATTCTCCATTTACCGTTCTTTTTCGGAACAACCATAGTATTAGCTAGCCAATTAGGATATTTTACCTCGCGTATTGAATCAATCTTTTTAAGAGTTTCTGTACCTCTTCATCGATAACTTGATTTTTGAATGATCCTTGCTTCCTCTTCTTTTGTTTGACAAGTATGAATGATGGATCTTCATTTAATTTATGAGTCAACACCTCCGGAAGTATACCTGTCATATCTGAATGAGACCATGCAAAACAATCCGTGTTAGCTTTTAAATATTCAATTAACTTACCTCTCCTATCTGGGTTTAACCTTGCTCCGATATGAATTATTCGATCTGACCATTGTTCGAATAGTGGAACAGCTTCAAGCTCCTCAATCATTGTTTTAATGTTTTCGTTCTCCTCTGGCTCTTGAATTACATCTGGTCTGGAATTCACGTCTGTTTGTTTTGATACAATTTCTGTTGAAATTTGATTTACCGCATCTTTCTCACTTGCACCCGCATCTTTTTGATTTGCACTCGTATCTTTTTGACTTGGTTGTATCACCGAATTGGTGCTCCTTAAAGTTTGTTGATCTCCTAGAATCTGTTGAATTTCCCATTTTGAACGAAATTTGATAACCTGATGTAATGTGGATGGCACAACATCCATATCATGAATCCACGACCTTTCAAGAATCACATTATAGGCCATATCCGTGTCTATCACTTGAAATTTTATTTTTATTTGATGACCCCCTCTGGGTATATGCTTAGTTCAATCTCGCCCTTTGTAATAACGGTTGAGTTATCAAACCCAGATAAGGAAAGCTCTTTGGGAACTACACGATCGCCCATCAGCATTTCGTTCACCACTCGTAATAAAATGATATTCACAGAGCCACCTGGGTCAATCAAAACTCGTTTTACATTAGTATCATATATAAGTAAAGATATTACCAGTGCATCGTTTTGAGGAATCATTAACCCATCGGCATCTGCATCATCAAAAGTTATGTTGCCATCTTCCAGAGTTTGGCGAGTTCACTTCCCGTGAGTTATTGTGAACTTTGTTGTTTTTCTCGCGGCTGTATAGGTTACGTCGTTGACTTCTTCCCCGCCGTTTATCACATTTACTATTCTCTTTGGAGACGGAGGTTTTAAGGGCTCTTGCCTATTTTTCATGTAAGCTTGTTTGCCTTTCTCCCTGAACAATTCCGTCAGATAGCCCTGCTTTAATAAATGTTCCACCTCACCTTGTAATAATCTGCAGTCTGATGTTCTATGGCCATGATCATTATGGAACTCGCACCAAAAGTCTGGGTTTCTTCTATTTGGATTTGATCTCATCTCTTTAGGACATCGTACCTTATCTCCCATGCTTCTTAAAACAACGACCATCTCGGAGGTACTCACGTTAAAATTGTAATCCCCAATCCTTGAGTTTGCATTAGTATCTCTATTATGTTCACCTTGATTTTTTCTGAATCTCAACAATGACGAACCTGAATCTCTATTTGCGAACCTGTGATCAACCCGCATGTCTTCGAATTTGGAAGGAGATTCTCACCCCGAAGGTCCCATATAAGGCTCGTACCTACTCTTACCAAACCTCTTCTTAGATTCTGACTGCCTCGAACCTATTTTTTCTTCAACCCTTGACTGAGCTATGGTATCTTCTTTGATCTGTAACTTGGTACTGTACCTATTATAAACATCATTCCATGTCGTGGCAGGGAATTCTCGTAGGCTCTCTTTAAGCCTTCTTGTAGCTTTTGAACTTTTCTCGTTTAAATTGCTTGCAAATGCCATGGCTGCCCAATTGTCAGGTACTATTGGAAGCAATATTCTTTCACGTTAGAAACTGTCTACGAATTCTCGAAGAAATTCTGTATCTCCTTGCTTTACTTTGAATATATCCTCCATTCTCTTTTCAACTTTTTGTGCACCCGAGTGTACTTTTATAAATAAATCTGCAAGCTCAGCAAAAGAATCAATAGAATTTTTAGGTAAAAGAGAGTACCATGTTAATGCTCCTTTAGTAAGTGTTTCCCCAAACTTTTTTACCAGCAGAGATTCAATCTCCTGCTTGATTAAATCATTACCTTTTACTCCCGTGATGAATATAGTAACGTGGTCACGTGGATCGGTCGTTCCATCGTATTTCGAGATGTCAGACATTTTGAACTTTTTGGGAATTGGTAATGGGGCTACGCTTGGTTTCCATGGTTGTTGTGAATATTTGTCGAAATTAACTCCTTTGATCACAGGTGAAACGCCGGGTATTTGCTCAATACGGTCATTTTGTTCTTTCACCTATTTCTGCAAGGTTAGTATTAAAGTTTGTAAATCAGAATTATTAGGCGTACCTGGTCTTCCTTCACGTGACTCGTTGGGAGTTCATCCGCTTCTAGAATTAGCCAACCTTGATCGTGAAATTTCCATAGTTGTAGTATTGTTTGGTGGAGATGTGGGTGGTACAACTGGTAATCCCCTCACGAAAGCCTGGAGAGCATCATTCACGTACTCAGCAATTAGCTGCTTCACAGTATCCTGCTCGACAATTTGTTCATTTCCATTTTGTTCATTGTTATGAGTAGTGGATCTTTCTGGTGATGCTTCTTTTGAATTGCGTGAGCTTCCTTGAGTTGACGGAACTGGGGTTCCTTCCACCTTCTGGTTGTTGTCATTGACATTCGACATGATTCAGTTGAGAGAGAGTGATTTGGAAAGTAAGAGAAGATTATCATATTTCCGGTAACAGAACCAATTTATTTAACCAAAGAATTAGATTCTTAGTCAAAGCCTATTTTTAGAAGTACTCGGGTTACTGATAATCAAGAAATTCAATATTCTCTCAAAAATAAGAAAGGAAATCAGAATCAGAAATGACAAAGTAATCAATAGAAAGCACAAGAAAGTAATTATATTCCAATGTTCATGAGAACTTATCCTTACAAGTGAAATTCCCTTCCCTTATATAGGAATTTACAAATATAACGTTTCTTCCCTTTTATGACCGAATCATTATGAGCATTAATGACATTAATGAAACGTTATAATTGGCAACTGCAACTGTTCATGAAGATTCTGTAACGGTTCTGATTCTTCTTCCACATTAATTAGAGGTTCATGAATCTTTCCTCTTTACTGTCTTGATTCATTCTGCCTGTATCTTTTCATTGAGTAATTTAGGCTCGAGCAACCGTACCCTTTCGTCTCGTGAGTGATTTGTTCGTACATGTTGTAAATTGTGAATCTTTTAATGCGACACTCCAGTTGTCATCTTCTTAGTGATTTACGTATTTTGTCATGTCATCCTCGTATAATTCCATGAGTAACACTTATTTTTTACCAATACACGAAGGTTTTCTGGTTCCCGGTGCATTTGCTTAGGTTCATTAAATGAGGTAATACGCTCTTATAGAAAAAGTGTATTCATTTTCAAAACTTGAAGTTGAGACATGATAACTAAATAAATAAAGTTTATTCCCTGGATTGGGTATCACTTATACACTAGACTAGATACTACATTCCCTTCCCGAAAAAAATATCCATTCTCAAAATTCGAAGTAGAAACCGTGGAAAGATTACAATCACTTTACCACACTTTTCTGTGGTATATGTCCTAGAGTCAACAGACATGATAAGTAAATCAGTGTGTTGCGAGCTAGCTACTATTTTGCAATGATAAGTTGCTTTCTTTTCTTTTCTTTTCTTTTCTTTTTAGCTTCTCTTCTTCCTTCCTTCCATCCACTCTTTAGAGTAGAGGCTCAATCTCCAATGAAAGAAAAGAAAGAAATATGAAAGTTACAGTCAAATATTAGTTCCAACACTTGGTTTTACTTTAACCTTTTTTTGTTTTTTTGTTTTTTGTTTTTTGTTTTTTGTTTTACGATATTAAAAAATATACCTTTGGCTTCCTAGAAGCTTGGCCAAATAAGCTCTGATATTGTAATTTTATAACTCCTATATGCTTGTATTATATTTAAAAAAAATATGTATACATAATTCAAGGTAAAAATAGTGAGTTGAATTCTATACTAAAAAATTAATATATGCGGTAAAATTTTAAAAATTCTATATAAAGCATACATATGTGTATGTGTACTTATAAATTTTTAAATATACAATAGTTCGATTTCTTCAATTATTTTTTGCTTAAAATTAAAACACCAAGTTTGTCAATTTCTTAAAATTTAAAATCAAACCAATAGAGTATCAATATTTTTTAGTCTGAATTGATATTTTTGTTTGATCTATTTTCCGATTTTTCATGAACACTCCTACATAGCCTCATAACGCAGGCTAGGTACTTTGTCTTTATCACAAGCTACTCTTTTGTTCCTCTATTTTAACCTTAATGTAGAGGTTTAAATGATCCTATTATTCTTATGAGTCAATTTAGGTAGCGCAAATTTATCCAACAATGAATATGTTCGAACCGAAAGCTTGAGTAGGATAAGTTACAGTTCATGATATTTGAGCTAAATTTGACTAATTTAATTAAATTTCCTTTTTTTTAAAAAACAAATGATACTGTACCAGTACAAATATTTTGTACCTTGAAATGTCATCTTTATTTGTTTCCAAGAAGGTATGCTTTAAAAATATAAATTACTGTCCGTCTTGGGCTTCTTTATAATATTCTAAAGAGCTACGGGCATGATGAGCGCAAAATACAATACGAAAGTGATGCTCGCTAGCCAAAGATAGTATAATTTAATTATCGTCTCCATAAGAATTAAATTTAAATAATGTTCAAGTAATTTCTGATTTAACGCTATTCAAGATGATTAACACTTTAGTTGGCGTAATTATGAACTAAAATTAACTACTAAAATTAAAGCAAGAAATAATTGATCACAGAAAACTAGAGAGTAAAGCAATGAGTTATTATCAAGACGAAGAATAAGGGCTTTGACATGATAGGTGCAAGATTATTATTCTGGATATGACACTGTTATATTTCACTCTTGAGGTTCTATCGATTCTCACGAATTCAATAGGTGGTTAGCTTATACTTCCGATTCAGACTCCTTTCTTGATTAAATTTAAATATTTCAAATAAACTAATGTGAAGTGCGGTGAAACTTGCAAGAATCTATTGGTAGGAATGATCTAAGAGAAACTTCTCGCGAATATTTATCGATCTTAATTTAAACGGTAACTCAAAAAGCTCTCTCGATTACTTTAAAGAATCACCAAAATAAACCAAGGCATACGCTGTAATGATATTCAATAAGATGTTCCTCTTTCGATTAAACACTATGAAGAATAAAATCACAAATCTATTAAAGCTCATACAATGAACTGAAGCAATTAAACAGTGTTCAAATCCATAAACAACAACCAAGTCACCAAATCATGTCAAACCCTAAGGTAAACTACTCCATAATTATAGAGGAAGTCATCACAAATAGAATTAAAGAGTAAGAAAACATCAATCTAACGTTACAATCTAAACTCTCGTATTGAATTGATGAAAATATGATGAAATCCTCTGTCTTGTAGCCTCCAATGCTCTCCCAAAGCGTCCAAGGCCAAAAGTCCTCTAAAATTCGTATTTTGATGTATTTATACCATATAGGAATGAGCCCGGACGAAATTATCCTTTCCAAGCTGAAGTGAAAAAAGTTGGGCGAAAAAACACACTATTGCAGCGCACCGGGCGGCGCACCATGCACTACATTAGTGAAAAAGTTTAGAAGCCTATTTTTTTCACTTTGCAGGAATTATCACTAGCGCCCCGCGCCCCGCTATGCATGGCGTGGCGCGGTAGTGCATTTTTCTAACTTTTTGACTTCCAGACTTGGTCCTCGACCCCGGAACATGATTCCGACTTAATTTCTTGGGCTGTTACTCAGATTTCAAAACTCCAAATTATCTTAATAGCTCAGAATCATTTCCTGCAAGGCATAAAATACGTAATAAGTGTAATTCACTATCATTTAAGCTCAAACGCACGTATAATACAATAATTAGAGCGCAATACTATGACTAAAGGACGGGTTTCTAGCCTACCATCAATACTCCATACTTAGACTATTGTTCGTCCTCGAGCAATCAAACTACACTTCACATAGGGACGACATTTTCATCAAACAACTTCCCTAACACATCATGCCAAGAATATTTAAAATATACTAAGCACCCTATCATAGCATCCTAGCCACAAGACTCGACTCAAAAACACCACATATTTTCCAAAAAACTGCTCACTTACTCTGACACAGAGGCTAAAGACATCACCTTTCCTTCGCAAATTATGTGCCCTCACACAAACAATAGATAGTAGTTCCACACACGATACATTTCAAGAACAATTAAGAACTCAAGATAGAAAGAATTCACTCACTCTCAGAATTAAGATTCATGTGCCACACAAGATGTACCATAGGCTTGCCCGTAGTGTAATACTCTACTAATTGAGCTCATTCAGTCAATGATCAAGTATGACTTAATTCGGTTATAATGTAGGCTGCGGGACGGGTATGACACATTCGGATATAGTGACTACACCTCCCTAAGCACTTTAATATATACAATTCCAAAATTTAAGCCCCACACTTATTTTGAACCAAATTCCAACCTTCACACATAATAGCATCAAGTTCACAATATTTTTAAGCACAGACAATACGAGAACTACCACTAGCAAGTAATCCATTTTTTCTTTTCTAAGTTCTTATTTTTTTCAAGCAAACTCACTTTTTTTCCTTACAATTCCCCACAAGCGGCTCTCATAATTTTTCAAATACTTTCTCCTTTTTCAATAGTTCCACTCATAAAACTCGACCATACCTCAACTTAGCTTTTACAAGCTTATAACAAATTCAAGTACTCAAGAGAGGTAAAAGGTTTAAACATATAGGCTTGTAGTGTGGTTGCCAAAGAAATAGGAATACATGCTCAATGGGGCTAACTAAGATATTCATTAATTAGGTGGGTAAAAGTATATAATTGGCTTAATAAAAAAATACCTATATCACTTCCTAGACTAAACAAGACTGATATTTCGCTCTGCAAACACATAGGGTAAGTTCTAGATATCAACTGACATGCACAGAATACCAACAAAACCTCACTCACACATTGGTACATAACTCACTTAGGATCGGACCTATCCCGACTCTCTAGTCAAAGCAGTTAAGCAAAGTCACAATCGAATATTTTATGGCACTTATACATGAGTCAAGAACTTAATCCTAGGCGTCATAACTAAGGCACTCACTACTTTCAAGGCACAACAACGTCATGAAATGTCATCTCCATTTAATACCATAGTACAAGACTTCTCTATTCTTAACAAAAGAAAAATTAACTATACCCGGTTCAAGCAAAACCCTTGAAAAAGAACTGCCGCACAAAAAAAAATCAAGGGGGGGTTGTTACACTATCTAAGAAAAGCAAAATATTTTTTTCTTCAACTTTGATCTTTCAAGAAGACAGTCGAGGAAATCCATTGTCAGAAAAAGTCAAAAAAAATAATATTTCCAACCAAAACAAAGAAAGCAAACACACATGTACATATTTACACCCCTAAATTGTGGCATGTCTCCATGACACATAGATAAAAAGCAAGAGATAAAGAAAAATCCCCTGAATTTTTTCTGTTTTTGAGAATTTATGAACTCCACCCCTAATTCTGAATTTATTCCTTGTTTTCGCTCCTTAGGATTATTTATGAAGCTCATTAAGCTAAAGTACTCTGAGGATATCTGTAAGACCTGCTCTTTTCTTTCTTTCTTGGCCTCATTTTGAGCGGTGAATTGCTCCTTCAAGATGATACTCCACTTGTTCCTGCATTCTTGTCATTCGGCTCGCGCGCAAGCCCGCCCCCTTTTACCAGATCAATACATTTATCTTCCTGTAAATCCCCAATAATATAATTCACATGATTAGTGTTAGAATAAGAAAATAAAGAAGAAAGGTCATGTGAATATTACTGTGGTATGTCCAAGACCATTTGTTCCTCATTCTCTTCTACTAAAGGTTGTAAATGTGGAAATGTGGATGGGGCTTTGAACTCTTCTTTTATTACTTCACAATCAACCAAAGCCTCATTTTCCATCATCTCAATTGAATCGAAGTGTTCTTGCAGAGTGGAATGCTCTCTCTGTAGATGCTCATCCTCTTAGGTGGGCTCATTCTCACAGAATATTTCCTCTATATATTCACTATCATAATGCAATGAGTATCTGAAAGTTTACTTACTATTTGACTCACTTGTGTTGTTAGATTCTTAATGGCTTCAACATTTTGTATAAGTCCTTCTTGATTTTGTATAAATCTTTCTTCAACATTATTCCTAAACTTATATATAAGCTCTTCTAAACTACCATTCTCCTCTTGAGGTGGTTGTCTTACTTCGTTTTCATTCCAGTCATAATAAAGGTATTCATCCCAAGCAGAGTTAAAATTGTGCCCATATGAAATGTCATACATGTACGGACTAGAAACAGAGTGAGACTTTTCAAAAGATAAATCATAGGAGGAATACTTACCTGCTTGACAGTCAACCCATAGATGATTTCCACTACATTTAAAACAAATAACATACTCGTGATAATGTTCAGCTACTAAGTCTGCAATCGTTTTCTTAGGCTGGTTATGCTCCATCTTCACAGTTTAATGTCAAAAGTATTTTCTTCAAGTTTTGTTCCTAGTACTTGTCAGGTACTACAAAAGAAATCTTGAAGAGAAATTAACTAATAATAATAATAAAAAAATTAATTCCCGAATTAGCACCAAAAATTATTTTAAACACTATTAATTATCAATCCCCGACAATGGCGCCAATATTTGACGAGCGCAAAATACAACACGAAAGTGATGCTCGTTAGCCAAAAGATAGTATAGTTTAATTATTGTATCCGCATGGATTGAATTTAAATAATGTTCAAGTAATTTCTGGTTTAACGTTATTCAAGATGATTAACACTTTAGTTGGGGTAATTATGAACTAAAATTAACTACTAAAATTAAAGCAATATATAATTGATCACGAAAAACTAGAGAGTAAAGCAATGAGTTATTATCAAGACGAAGAATAAGGGTTTTGACATGACAGGTGCAAGATTGCTATCCTGGATATGACACTGTTATATTTCACTCTTGAGGTTCTATCGATTCTCATGAATTCAATAGGTGATTAGGTTATACTTCCGATTCAGACTCCTCTCTCGATTAAATTTAAATCTTTTAAATAAACTAATGTGAAGTGCGGTGAAACATGCAAGAATCTATTGGTAGGAATAATCTAAGACAAACTTCTCACGGATATTTCTCAATTTTAATTTAAACGGCAACTCAAAAAGCTCTCTCAATTATTTCAAAGAATCACCAAAATAAACTAAGGCATACGCTACAATGATGTTCAATAAGATGTTCCTCTTTCGATTAAACACTATGAAGAATAAAATCACAACTCTATTAAAACTCCTCCAATGAACTCAAGCAATTAAACATTGTTCAAATCCATAAACAACAACCAAGTCACCAAATCATGTCAAACTCTAAGGTAAACTACTCCATAATTATGGAGGAAGTCATCACAAATAGAATTAAAGAGTAAGAAAATATCAATCTAACGTTGCAATCCAAACTCCCGTATTGAATTGATGGAAAGATGATGAAATCATGTGTCTTGTAGCCTCCAATACTCTTGCAAAGCTTCCAAGGTCAAAAGTCCTCTAAAATTCATATTTTTAATGTATTTATACCATATAGGAACGGGACCGGACGAAACTATCCTTTCCAAGCCGAAGTGAAAAAAGTTGGGTGAAAAAATACACTACCGCGGCGCACCGGGCGCCGCATTAGTGGAAAAGTTCAGAGGCCTATTTTTTTCACTCTGCAGGAATTTCGCACTAGCGCCCCGCACCCCGCTACGTATGGCGGCGAGGTAGTGCATTTTTCTTAGTGTAATTTTTGTTTCACTTTTTGACTTCCAGACTTGGTCCTCGACCCCCAAACATGATCCCGACTTAATTTCTTGGGCTTTTACTCAGACTTCAAAGCTCCAACTTGTTCAAATTAGCTCCAAATTATCTTAATAGCTCGGAATCATTTCCTGTAAGACATAAAACACGTAATAAGTGTAATTCACTATCATTTAAGCTCAAACGCACGTAAAATGCAATAATTAGAGTGCAATACTACGACTAAAATACGAGTTTCTAACCTATTATCAACGCATTACTATTAATAAAAAATGTAACGAAACACCCGTTCAAAGGAGTTATGAGCCTCATTATCAAGCCGAATCCGAAACATGCCGCTATTTTTTAAGATAGTCATTACTATTAATTAAAAAAGTTTTAAAGCTTGTTACTTTCTGTCAATCTTAACTATTAAGCAACTATAGACTTATTTCCTCTTCTAAATTTCTAGTTTATAATGCAAGAGGGTAATTATAGAGTCCACCATAGCAACACTTTTGGAAAGCAAAAGTCCACAAAAGAACAAAATTTGTAACTTGCGAAGTGTGTCTCCTTTTCAACCTCCACCACTAATGTGGTCTGAGGACTGAAATTTCTTTTGAATCTGATATATCTTTAGCCCATCCAATATTTCAAAGCTTGATACACATCATTATTTCCAGGTTCATAGTCAAGGTAACTAGAAGTTATAATAACCTTTGAAATTCTAGAGATACACAAGTGAACATTGAGTTTGTTGGTAATCATGACCATCCACCACCTGGATGCATGTTTTACTGTTCCTTTAAAACTTACTTTATAATTTTTTTTTTCACACCCCAAAAGAGTGTGAGTATAAATTACCATTTATCTCTCCCTTAAGTGTCTCATTTAATTAACATCCACTAATTGAACCAGTAAGGATAGATCCAATTTGCCAAAACCACTAATAGAATGTGGAATAATATATAAACAAAGCCAATTGCTTTGACCTATGGAGTCTGGTAGTATTTACTTCAGTTGTTTTCATGCTTCCTACCAAATTAAATAAACAAACAGGATATGCTGGAAAACTGCTAATACTTCATGTCCCTATTTATGTGACGATATTTGACTCGGTATGGAATTTAAGAAAGAAAAAAAAGATTTCGAAATTTGACTTGATATTAGTATAACTATAAATCTTCTTATTATGGGTTAAGTAAGAAGTTTAAAATTGAATTGTTATTATATAAAGAAGCATGGCATTCTTTTATGGGACAAACAGAAAAGAAAAAATATAACATATAAATCGGTACTGAAAAGGTACTATTATCTAGCTACTGCATTGACAAAAGGTACTATCATTGTCGGTCATTGCACCCATGAACAATGGAGGGGCTCAAGGGAGGTGTAGGCCCCAAAAAATTTAATAATGAATTTTGGATTTTATTTTTTCCAGATAATACTACAGTTTAACGAAAAAAGAAAAAGGTACAAAACCTCTAATGAAAAAAAAGATTGCCTACTTTGGTATAAATATTTTAGGACTTTAAATTAAACTATTCAAATTTTTATATTAATATATAAATAATTTTTACAAAAAGATCTAAGGTAATATACTGCAAATATATGATTAACATCTTATTAACTTGAATAACACTTGCCAATATAAATAATAGTATTACTACGTAATGTGAAAAGCTAATGTCTTATAAAAACAGTACATTATAGATAACATATACCAAAAAAAGGAGATATGTTTTGCATATGTTAGTAAATATAAATTATTTTAAAAATATTAAGTTTCTTATTAAAATTTGGCTTTACGTCGTTAATTTATTCAGCCATGCTTGGCCGCTCACAACTATCTATTAGATATGTCCTATTTTCATGTTTAATGTTTAAACAAGATCTACAATAGGGGCTTTACATTCCAACAACTTCTGACTTTAGTATTTATATGTAAAGAGAATACTCAAGGCAAACTCAACCACTAAAAATTTAGGGAGGTGAAGGAAACAAAAAATTTCGGGGTCGGCCAAGGAGATGGAAATCTCCACGCAGAACATTACTAAGGTGGCTGGTGACACAAACACAAACGCCCTGGACAAGAAGAACTTTTTTAAAAACTATATCAAACAAAATATATTATAAACTTACTAAAACATCTTTTTGAAGTCATAGCCAACTCCATCACATGCATTTAGTGTCACAAGTCTTGCATGTTCATTTGTTTTGGTCGACCAACCAACATTTAAATAGAGATAACTTATCCACAAAAATAGTTTATTATCTTTCACATCTTTTACAAGACTAATATTGTAACGAACCGACTGATCGTTTTGAGTTTTTGCATTCCGTTCAACTATTTGAAGTCTTGAGCAACATCGTATGATGTATTATGACTTGTGCGAATCGTCTGTTTTGATTTTCAGGTTATTCAGAATTGATTTGGAAGAATGAATTTCATGATTGAAGCTTTAAAGTTGGAAGAGTTGACCAAGTTTGACCTTTTAGTATTTGACCTCGGATAGGAATTTTGATGGTTCTGTTAGGTCCGGATGGTGATTTGGACTCGGGCGTATGCCCAGAGTTGCATTTGAATATTTCTAGAAGGTTTCAGCGCTAATTGGCGAAAGTTGGAAATTTAAAGGTTTAGAAATTTTATAAGTTTGATCGGAAGTTGACTTTGATAATATCATGTTCGGATTGTGGTTCCGAGAATTTGAATAGCTTCGTTATGTCATTTAGGATTTGTGTGCAAAATTTGGGATCATTCCGGATTGACTTAATATGTTTCGGCGCGAGTTTTGGAAGTTGAAAGTTCAAAAGTTAATTGAGTTCGATTTGAGGTGTGATTCGTCGTTTCGATGTTGTTATGCGTGATTTGAGGCCTCGAATATGTCCGTATTATGTTATGGGACTTGTTGGTATATTTGGACGGGGTCTCGAGTGGCTTGGATGAGTTTCAGACGAGGTTGAGATCATTTTTGTCGCATGTTGAATTTGTTGAAGGAGGCTAGTTTTGGGTAAAGTCTGGTGTGGTCGTACCTACGGACCACTGGACGCAGGTGCGAGAGTCGCGTGTGCGAGGAATGAGGTGCATAAGCAGAACTGGAGGACTGGCATTGTGGTCGCAGAAGCGAGAAAATTGGCGCACCTGCGACAACGTAGGTGCGATGAGTTGAGGCGCAGACGCGAAAACCTTCGCAGAAGCATAATTTGTTTACCGTAGGTGCCCGGGGGAGGGGGGGGGGTACTTGGCCAAGCTGTTTTCGCAGGAGCAAAGGGTTATGCCATAGAAGCGACCTATTGTCCGCAGATGCGAACAGTGTTGGGCAGAATGCTTTAAGTTCGAGGGTTCGATATTTTTACCCATTTTGAATTTTTGGAGTGTTGGGGTAAGCATTCTTAACTCGGTTTTGATTATATTTCACGAATCTATATTCATTTTTGGCATTTGGTTGATGATTTAAAAAGAGAAATTGGGGTTCTTGTCTAAAGTTTCATAGAGTAAATTTTTGAGTTTTGAACATCGATTCGGAGTCAAATTTGAGTGGAACTAGTATGGTTGGACTCGTAATTGAATAGGTTGTCATATTTTGTGAGTTTTTTGGGTTTCGAGGAACGGGTCCGGAGTTTGGCTTTTTGGTTGACTTCGGAGTTTTGATTAAAGATTCGACCTTTATCATTTGGAGTTGTTTCCTTTAGAATTATTTGATGTTCTTGAGTTGATTTTGGCTAGTTTTGAGTCGTTTAGAGGTTGGTACGCGCGAGTTAGAATTTTTGGAGCATCATTTGGCTTGCTTGGTGTTGGATTTGTCTTATTCGAGATAAGTAACACTTCTAAACTTGGTGCTGAGGGTATGAAACCCCGAATTACGTGTTATGTGATTGATGTTGAGGTGACGCGCATGTTAGGTGGCAGACGTGTGGGCGTGCACAGTGTGAATTATGATTTAGTCGATTCCATAAAACTATGTAGCTATCTTATCCGAACATTTTTACTGTACTCTATGTATTAGAGCACTTGAGCTGTAATTTATGCTAGAAATTATGTTTATGCTAGTACTATTGGGACCTACAATTGTCGTTCTTTGTTGTTGAGTTATTTGCTTAATTGTAGTTATGTACTCAGTCGCATTCATCATTACGTATCATATATCAGTCTCAGTTATCGTATATTATCATATCTCGTATCATTGTTTAGGGTTGCTTAGCATGAGTGTTGTGAGCCCGAGAGGCTGGAGAGATTGATGACTGAGTGAGGCCGAGGGCTTGTTGTGAGTGGTATTTATGGGATCGGGTTACACGCCGCAACATGCTTTATTGATTCATGCCAGGAATTTTGGCTTATTATAGAGCTTGGGCTAGATCGGCCCCTCCGGAGTCTGTATATCCACAGTGGGCGCAATTGTTATTGATTTTTGGGCCGGATCTGCCCTGGATTCATTTGCATTGGGTTGGATCTGTCCTGGATTTATTTATGTTTGGGCTGGATCTGCCATGTACAATACTAGTGACTGAGAGTGCTGAGTATTTAGCATGATGAGTAAGAATATGAGACAGTGAGAATGAGTACTCTAAGAGTGTGAGTACATGAGTTCATATCTGAGGTGCATTGCATGTGACATGCGTACTTGATACAGGCATAGAGATGCATTTCCTCATGCTACCCAGTTTTGGTGACATTTATGATTTCACTTGCATATTGACATGTAGGTATAGAGATGTACTTTTCTCATGCTATCTGAAAATGAAACATCTTGATTATTGTTGAAAGATTTTTGGGGAAAATTACACTTTTCAAATTTACTCATATCTCTGGTGATTTGGTAAAAAGAACTGATTTTTACTGACATATTTGAAAAAATATGCCTATTTTCCCGTAACTGTGATCGAGTTGAGCATCATATCTCTAAATTATTTCTCGTACCACTTTTATTATATTGTTATGAACTGTTGTTGGTTGTTGGTGTTGGACTCCGACCATTATTTCAGCTCGTCACTACTTTCAACCTTAGGTTAGGTTTGTTACTTATCTAATACATAGGGTCGGTTGTACTTTTACTACACTTGTGCACCTTGCGTGCGGATGTTGGTTGCTGATGTTGCTGCATACGACTGGAGCTGGATGTGAAGATGAACCTACGTTCGAGTTATAGCTATCACTTGTCCTTTGTAGCATTAGATTCGAATTCTATCATTTACATTTCAAATAGATGTTGTAATTATTTCAGTTCAGTCTTGTAAATATCTAAATCTTAGAAGCTCATGATTTGTACTATTAGTCCTTGGAAAATTCTTTGTATAAAAGTAGTTGTATTATCATTTCTTCTCTTAATACATCTCATTAAATTGGATAGTTTTTAATATGCTTACCTAGCAGGTTGGGTTAGATGCCATCACGACTAGTTGGATTTTGGATCGTGACAAGTTGGTATCAGAGCTCTATGTTTATATGTTCTACGAGTCATGAGCAAGTGTCTAGTAGAGTCTTGCAGATTAGTATGATGATATCCTTACTAATCTTCTAGAAGCTACAAGGCATTTAGGATAAACTTCTCATCTTTCTTTCCTAATCGTGCGACATTGATTCAGCTTAAAGCGTAGCTCTTTGAATCCCTTCCACGCATTCGTATGCATATGTGAGCGCTCGATATCAGTTGTACATCAATGACTTGTGATTCCATAGATGAAGTGCGAGATGTGATTTCGGTGGGTGATCGCGTCCAAACGCACATCACAAAAAAGGTATGAAACGATCGTTTGCAATTATAGAAATCCAACTAAGAGTCGGGGTCGAATCCACGGGGATCTAAGATGAGAGTTAGGGGTATATATTTCAATGTGGTGATTGAATTATCGAGATTGAACTTTCACAAAAAGATTGGTTGTCTATTTCTAATTTTACCTTATTGATTGCAAAATAAAGAAAGAAGACTAGATATGATTGTTTTTGAGGTTTTTCCAAGTTTATAAAAAGCCTAGGGCTGTGACCATTACCTAGGTGTTTGCCTAAAGAGATAAAGACTTTAATGCTTTCTCTGTTGATTGGGGTATATTATAGCTATCAACTCTAAATTACCCACTCAATACCTCTCGGTCAAAGAGTGATTTTGCCCAATTTGGGTTTCTTAAGACCAAATGGGTATCACACAAAACAATTGATAAAATCTCAAGTCGGGTTATTACTATCTCTAAATTTTAACCCTTTAATTAGGTAAATTGATCTCTCGATTGACCCAATTCCTTGTTAGCCAAGTTATCCTAAACTAGGTCTCTCTTTCTCAAGTAGAGATCAAGTCAAATAGGCATGAACTAATATTTGTAACCATTAATTCCACAAATTAAAGCATGAACTAAGCTAAATAATAAACACCCAATCATAAACAAGCACTAAATTAGATACCTACAAGGTTTACACACTAGGGTTGGGTCACAACCCTAGTAAAAATCTAGCTACTCATACTTGGGTCTGAAGAAAATAGAGAACAAAGACTAATTAAACTCATAATTAAAGATTAAAATGGCTAAATCTATTGTAAAATACACCAAAGCAAAGTAAACTTCTAAAAATGGCAAAGAAAAATGGCTACAGTAATTACAGTGGTTTAAACTTGACCTAATTTTGTAAAACTCGTCTATTTATACAAGGCTAAATATTTTGGACAAACCTTACCCCTCGGGATGTTCTGCGGCCACACAATTCCATGCGCGGTCCGCAAATTTGTTCATCTCACTGGAGCAGGAATTCTGGGGCCGCACAGTTCTGGACTGAGGTCGCGAAACAGCTTTTCTGCGGTCTACAGATTTAGAACTGTGGCCCAAAAAGCTTCTGCGGCCCCCCAATGTTAGGGTTGCTGCCACACAAATATTGTGCGGTCCGCAATTCACTAAGGTACTGGACTTAAAATTTTGCATACTCTCTGATATTGAATCCTAGCCCAGCTTTGGTTGTGGCTGCAAATAGAATTTTGCGGTCCGCAATTTCTTGTGCGGTCGTAGAATTCCTTCTGCGGACCACACATTTTATGCTTATAAGCCCCTTTATTGCCTTATTCTTACACTGCTCCTTTTTGAGTCGGATTTCATCTCGGGAGCCCAACTTCCAGCATTTCTGCAATTTTTGTACAATTTCATTTGTTCCGGGAGCCCAATTTAATTCTTTTAGACTAAAACAAAAGTTAAAAGGCGCTAATAAGTAGTCAAAATTCCCACTTATCAACTCCCCCAAACTTAAGTCTTTGCTTGTCCTCAAGCAAACAATTTAGTTCCTACCTCCAAAAGTTAAGGGTCATTTCAGCGAGTCAAAGGTGAGCCGTCCACACATAAGGTGGGACTAACAAATACCCACAGTACTTATGTATTATCAACAAGGCGACAAGTTAAAGATTTATGCATATGTAGTTCTAAAGTGACATTTGAGCATCAAAAATTGACTTTACACATCAAGGACTCTTTCTCTGTCATGTAGGTCATTGTGGATTCCAAACTCTTCCTTCTATACTCTCTGGTTTCCTGGCTCACTTAATAAATTTAGCACTCAATCCAAAGATTTATGAAAGATTCACTCATCTCTCTTAAGAGAATGTCGCAAGTACGACATCAAGTATTATATGTTTGCCCCTCATATAGATCGCCACTAATGTAAGCTCACTCAACTTGAAATCAGGTAGGACTTCTTTCTGGATGTAATGAAGGCTTTTGGATTATTATTTGATATAATATGGTTGAGTGGTTACACCTTTCCTTAAGCACTCTATTTTTTATTCTCGGCTCACACTTTGCCAATTCTTTGAGGCACTTTCTTTTCCTTGGGGAACTAAAGAGACTTAACATCACTCTTTCTTGATCATTACATTCATTTTCTCCCTCTTTGATTTCTCCATGTTTGGGATCATTACCTCTCTTTGAATCCCTTTAACTCTTCCACTTATTCACTTTTGTTTTTTGCATTTTTCTATTTGTTCTTTTCTTTTCTCGCCTTTCCTTATCATCATTTCTTTTCTCTTTTTGTGCCTTGATACCTTTTCCAATTTCCTCGTCTCTCCCCTAAACTTACATTTTTATCCATTTGTTTTACAAGAGTGTTAAGGAAAGCTCGGGTGTCAAGAGAGGGTCACGACAAAACAAGTAAGGGCTTGTAACATGATTATCAAATGAGAAAGGCTCGAGGATCAAATGGGTTGACTAGGGATTACTAAATTGGTAGGGAATAGAAAATTCAAACAAGCCAAGGAAATCCTACAATTACTTTTCAAGCCGAGCAAAACTTAGGATTTCGCCTTGAAACACATTCGGGGCAAGTTCTAGACCTTTCGCACGGGTACTTGGACTAGCAACAAAGTATCTAACCCCTCACACAACTGGATTGTTAAAAAAGATAGAGTCGAGGTCCCAAAATGACCACATTCAAGATTGAAAATCACTATGGTTCAATTAAACCAATCGATGGTTGCCAAAGTCAACACAAGAATCACAAAGTCATTAACTAGAGCCATTTCTTTCAAAAACCTTGTTTCTAACTATAAGCACGTAGTTAAGTATGTTAGTACCAAATGAAGTATGTTTGAATCTTCGAGCATGACATAATTAGGTCTTCTTATTCATTACTACTACTATTATTACCTAAACACCAAAAGCGGACGCATTCCATTAAAAATATTGTCACGCCATCCATCGTTGGGACGAGTCACCCCGGTTCACACAACAACTACCTTTGGAAATAACGGTAACATTAAGAAAACCAAAGGCTTATTGTTGATTAAAACATAGAAAGAAGCTACTAAAACAAACAAAGAAGCTACTTACTCAAACTACAAATTATTAATGGAACCAATAAATAGAGAAGCTAATTAAGCAAAAAATAACTAAATAGACATAATGAGAGAAAAAAAGAGAATATATACAGAATTAGAAAGAGAAAGAAAACAATATCAAGTTATTACAAGCCAATTGACTCAGAATGTACCTAATATCAATCAAAATACACTCCACCCCCCTGAATAAAAATAAGCATTGTCCCTAATGCTTAACAAAATAAGAGTAAATGAGGGGAAAGAGTGAAGAAAACTACCTATGGCTCCTTGGACATCTCTGTGTCCACAACAAGGTCAGTACCCTCAGTCTTATCCAACTGGATCTCATCATCCTCAACTCTGGGAGTGACTGGGTTGGTGAACATCTGACGCACTACCTCGGCAGTGTCGGCATCAGAGTCTGGCTCCCAGGACTGGACAGCTGGTGCCACCGTTGTTGATGGTGCTGCAAGATCTGGGCCTGAAGGGTGTGGGTCATTCAACATGTCAAAAGGGATGTCTCCGGCTGCAGCAAGCTTGGTCACCTGCCTCCGGCGATTTTCCACTAACTTCTTACTAGCCTGGGACTTTCGCATCTTCTTTGCCCAGCTCTTCGATCACTCACTTGTGTTGTACCAAGGTAGCCATGATAGTGTTGAGCTTTTTCAATGTCTCTTCAACTGTCGGGGAAATCTGAGGTGCCTGAACTAAAGACTATGCTGCAACAATACTAGATAGGCCAGACAGCTTTACAGTGGCTGTCTGCATCCAGTTGTTTAGGCTCGCCAATGTTTGGGAGACTTGCAGTGCAGAAAGTGAGGCAGTAGGCATGGACACCAGTTTCAAAGCCGAGGTGGAACCTGTGACAAGAACTGCAAAAGGGATTGTGGATGATGGTGGTGGCATAACTGCGGCACTACCTGAGGGCTCAACCGAAGTAGATGGGACATCAACGCCCTTCGTAACTACCGCAGCTGGCTCATCAGACTGGCTCGTGGTGGTAGATAATGGACCTTTTTTCTTCGGGTTGCTAGCATCTATAAGTGAGTACCAGGAGAAAGGCCTCTTCGGCCTCACCTTTGTATCAAAATCCATCGGCTCCACCCACCCATCCATGAGATACTCTGTGATGGTATTGGGATACGGGTAGAAAGAATCATCTTGTCGGACGATCACAGATATGTTGGTCGACATCACGACACCCACATTGATGGGGTACCCAGTCATGATAGAAGCAACTAGAACTGCCCGAGGAATCGGGAGATAGGTCTCATTCTGGCTCGGGTCCAGTCTGCTCCAGACAAAGGTTTGCCACCCGTTTGCCTCAAATCTCAAAGTGCTCCTGTGAATAGGAACCACTATTGTGATCCATGGCGGTGGTGGCCCAAGAGCTGCTAGAATCTCTGCTAACCAAGGCCGGGCCTCATCTCCCATTGCATACTTCTCTAAATATTCCTCCGGCTCAACATCTTTGAAACCCAAGTACGTGTTTAGAGTAGCTTGATCAAATTTCACTTTAATGTTACGCACTTTGGTTACATTTGTCACCTTCTTGATATGCGCTACATTGGCGTAGAATTCCTGGACAACATCCACCCCTTGCGTTACTTGAACTGTCTTAGCACTGTCGGGTTATATTTCTCCAAATCCTTCAACTGAAATTTCCGCTCAAGAGTAAGCGACCTCACTCCCCACCATTGATGGAAGCTGGTTAAGCCGGCCAAACTGACAAACCAGTCCTCCCAAACCTCTTCTTCTTCGTCCTTTCAAGGCCGGTAACTATAGCATCTCCCCCTTTACCATCATCAGAGATGTCCTGAACTGATGTCTCTGGTACCTCAGGAGCAGGTGTAGTAGATGGCTCAGAAGCCTAACTAGCACTTTCCGAATCCTCGAAAGTGTTATGGGATGATGATGGCTCATCCCTCAGTTGGTATCTCCCTGACGACCTAGACTGTACCGCTGGTGTTTCCTGAACGGAGGCTGAGTTGCCATTTGATACGTCCCTAGATGGGACGTATGAACTCATCTCAGAGAGATCCGTACCTCTCCCTCTATCAGTTGCTGTCAGTTTTCTGATTTCATGCTATTGGGCACTAGGTAAGGGTCTATTGCCTCGTCCCTGATAAGGTTCACCCCTTCCTTTCGAAGTGTCGCCTTTATCTATAGATCGAATCATTTTCTGTACCAATTAAAGGCGATCGTTAGTTGAAAGTCAATTTCAGACATACAATGAGATAACTAAGGACACACCAGAAGACACAGTGAGGAACACAGGTGAAACATGCTTGCAGGATAGGGATCTGTGGTCCGCACATATTTCCTTACAGCCGCAGATTGGATCTTGCGGACCGCATAATTCTCTCTTGCGGCCCCAGTTGTGAAGTGCGGTCCGCACATTTGTCATTGTGGCCGCAACTCGTGAACCACAAATATGCCAACTCTCTGATGATAGAGAATTGGTTGATGTGTGGCCACAACATGTTTTCTGCGGTCCGCACAATTTGTCTTGCGGCCGCACATTGAATCACAAATATGTACACTTCTCTGAAGACAGTGAAATACCTATTTTGTGGCCGCAGACCCATTCATTACTAAAGTTGCCCTAGAGTCAACTTCTGCAGATCGCACAAATTTTTGCGGCCGCAAAATTCAAACAATCACGAACATGCCAGTATGACTTACTAGGTTTTGCAATTCTTTTGAGCAATATTTGACATGGCAACAACATAAAAGCATGAAAACACGTTATCCTAGTCCCCAATAAGCAAGTATTAGTTGACCCACTATAGATATACCCCAACAAGTATGTACAATTGAATTCTATTGACAAATGGCATAAAATTTGACTAAAAAACTAAACATTAAAAGAAAGAAATTAACAAGATAATGAAGCATACCAAATGAGTGAGTGTGATGAGTGATTGATCAAAGATGTTGTGTGAATACACAAGTAGACTCAGCAAGAAACTTCAAAAGATTAAGTGATTTTTGCTCAGCGAGGGAAAAGAGTAACTAGAACCCTTAAGGAAGAAAAGAGCGAGTGCGGACAAGAATGCCACGACACTTCTCGCCTCATTGTTAGGTAGAGAAACAACCTCAACCCATTTAGACACATAATCAATCGCGACCAAGATATAGGTGTTTCATAAGTAGGGATTTTGACCTATTATTTGCTCTCTTATACTTGCGATTTAGCTCAAAATTCTTAAAGGCATTTTCGGAAACTAACAAAATGTGCATACTTGCAGGAATATTGGGATGTGAGCCAAATAAGTCTAGCATCAACTTATAAAGGAGTTAAAAGTGAACGAAAATCAAAATAGGGCAAAAAGGCCAGCAGTGCGAACCGCACCAAAATTGTGCGGCCGCAGAATATCAAGTGCGGCCGCACTCACAATTATGCATTTCGTAGAGAGAAGATTCAGAGAATGGTATTTGGGCAAGCTGAACGAGTGCGGACCGCACCAAAATTGTGCGGCCGCACTCACTATTATGCGGTCCGCATGAGCGAAGAATCAGAGAGTTGGATTCAAGTTCAAAATCAAGGAGTGCGGACCACATCAATTTTATGCGGTCGCACAATCAGAAGCGCGACCGCACTTCTTTTTATGCGGACTGCAGAAGCCCCGAAATTCCAAGCCCAAAATTCCAAGAATGCGGACCGCACAATAATTGTGCGGCCGCAGAAGCTCAATGTGCGGACCGCACTAGAATTATGAGGCCGCACAATCTCCGCAGGGGCATTTTTGTCAGATATTTTCAGCTTAGTATAAAAAGAACTTTTGTCATTTTTAGGGTAAGTGACGTTGGAGAAGAGCACCTGAGCCGTTTTCTTTGCTATTTTGAGGATTTTCATATTAGATTAACATCTATACATTAAATTTTCTTTCCCTAATCAATTAATAAGCATTCCATCTTAATTTCTTCTTTGATTTATGTACTTTTCATGAGTAGTTAAATCTTTAGCTAGGGTTGTGACCCAACCCTAGTGTGGGTATTTGATGGGTGTTTAATTTAGGGCTTATTTGTGATTGGGTTAGTGATATTTAGACTTGTTCATGATTAAACACTAGAATCAATGGTTGCAAGCATTGATTCATGCCTATTCGACTTAGCCTCTACTTGAGAAAGAGAGACTAAGTCTAGAAAAACTTGGCTAACAAGAAATTGGGGTGAACTCAAGAAACTGATAGCCCAAATTATAGGGTTAATTCTAGAGATAGTAATACTCGACTTGAGCTAATATCATTTGTATTGTGCAAATACCCAATTGGACTTGAGAAAGCCAAATTGGGCAAAAGCACTCAAACTACCGAGAGGTATAGAGTGAGTATTCGGATGTGATTGCTACATCACGACCCCAACTAATCAAATTTTCCCTGGAGTTTACAACCCATTAGATAACCACCTAGGTAGAAGTCACGACCCTAGTCCCTTTTTAATCATTTGAAAAACGCAAAACCAAAAATATTGTCCTTAGTTTTATACTTGCAAACAATAGAGTAAAGTAGAAGTAGAACACCAATGAAGTTGTGGAAGTGTAATTGGAGCCAAAACTTGCAATTAACTTAGATATATACCTAATCCCATATTCTAACTTCATGTGGATTCGATCCCGACCTTCATTGGGTTTATTATTGCATCGACCGCCTCACTACTTAATTGTGGTGTGGGTTCCACAAGAACTCATAAACGGACCTATGAAGTTAATACCCCCACATCGAAAATATAAATCTCCAAAATGGTGGTGAGGGGCATTTTATTTTTATTTGATATTCCACCGGCCCTTTGACATTCATCACATCTTATCACTAAATCACTTGCATTCTAGTAAATAGTGTGCCAATAGAAACCGCAACTTAGCACTTTGGCCGCCGTTCTTGCTCCACCATGGTGACCACCATATGGAGAAGAATGACAAGCCCCAGGAATTTAACATTGCACTTATTCCGGTACACATCTTCTAATCACCCCATCCGTACAAATTCGTAAAAGGAGTGCGGACCACATCATTTTTATGCGCCCGCACAATCAGAAGCGCGACCGCACTCATTTTTATGCGGACCGCAGAATCCCCGAAGTTCCAAGCCCAAAATTCCAAGAATGCAGACCACACAATAATTGTGCGGACGCAGAAGCTCAATGTGCGGACCGCAGCAGAATTATGCGGTCGCTTAACCTCCGTAGGGGCATTTTTGTCATATATTTTCAGCTTAGTATAAATAGAACTTTTTGTCATTATTAGGGTAAGTGACGTTGGAGAAGAGCACCTGATCCGTTTTCTTTGCTATTTTGAAGATTTTTGTATTAGATTAACATCTATACATTAAATTTTCTTTCCCTAATCAATTAATATGCATTCCATCTTAATTTCTTCTTTGATTTATGTACTTTTCATGAGTAGCTAAATCTTTATCTAGGGTTGTGACCCAACCCTAGTGTGGGTATTTGTTGGGTGTTTAATTTAGGGCTTATTTGTGATTGGGTTAGTGATATTTGGACTTGTTCATGATTGAACCCTAGAATCAATGGTTGCAAGCATTGATTCATGCCTATTCAACTTAGCCTCTACTTGAGAAAGAGAGACTAAGTCTAGAAAAACTTGGCTAATAAGAAATTGGGGTGAACTCAAGAAACTGATAGCCCAAATTATAGGGTTAATTCTCGAGATAGTAATACTCGACTTGACCTAATATCATTTGTATTGTGCAAATACCCAATTGGACTTGAGAATGCCAAATTGGGCAAAATCACTCAAACTACCGAGAGGTATAGAGTGAGTACTCGGATGTGATTGCTACATCACGACCCTAACTAATCAAATTTTCCCTGGAGTTTACAACCCATTAGATAACCACCTAGGTAGAAGTCACAACACTGACCCTTTTTAATCATTTGAAAAACTCAAAACCAAAAATATTGTCCTTAGTTTTATACTTGCAAACAATAGAGTAAAGTAGAAGTAGAACACCAATTAAGTTGTGGAAGTGTAATTAGAGCCAAAACTTGCAATTAACTTAGATATACACCCAATCCCATATTCTAACTCCTTGTGGATTCGATCCTGACCTTCGTTGGGTTTATTATTGCATCGACCACCTCACTACTTAATTGTGGTGTGGGTTCCACAAGAACTTATAAACGGACCCATGAAGTTAATACCCCCACATCGAAAATATAAATCTCCAAAATGGTGGTGAGGGGCATTTTATTTTTATTTGAAATTCCACCGGCCCTTTGACATTCATCACATCTTTTCACTAAATCACTTGCATCTTTGTAAATAGTGTGCCAATAGAAACCGCAACTTAGCACTTTGGCCGCCGTTCTTACTCCACCATGGTGACCACCATTTGGCTAAGAATGACAAGCCCCAATAATTTCACATTGATCTTCTTCCGGTACACATCTTCTAATCACCCCATCCGTACAAATCCAGAAAAGGTATGGTTCATCCCAATAATAATCTTGACAATCCCGTTTGAGCTTCTTCCTTTGGTTTGAAGATAACTCATCCGGGATGATACCACACAAGGAAATTTGCTAGATTCGCGAACCATAGCACTTCCTTCATTGAAATAGCTAAGAGTTATTCATTGGGTAAGGGGTCATTGATTTCTAGGCCATCATGCGACCTCCCCTCCTCCTCCAAACGAGACAAGTGATCAACCACTTGATTTTCACTCTCTTTTCTATATTGGATGTCAATATCAAACTCTTGCAACAAAAGCACCCATCTCATCAACCGATATTTTAAATCTTTCTTACTCATAAGATAATGAAGTGTTACATGATCTGTGTGGACAATAATTTTCGCACCCATCAAGTACTTGCGGAACTTCTCAATTGCGAATACATTGGAAGGAGCTCTTTCTCCGTATCAATATAGTTGACTTGGGCACCATTCATGGTCTTACTATCATAGTAGACCGGATAAAAAATCTTGTTGATACGTTTCCCCCAAACAACCAAAACCGCTACGTCACTAGCATCACACATGAGTTCAAAGAGGACACTCCAATTTGGAGCGGTGATGATGGGGGTGGTTGTCAACTTGAACTTTATCAATTCAAAGGCTCTCATGCAATCATCATTGAAGTTAAATTTAACATATTTCTCAATAAGCTTGCACAACGGGTTCCCCGCCTTAGAGAAATCTTTGATGAAACACCGGTAAAACCCCGCGTGGCCTAAGAAACTCCGCACACCTTTTACTGAAGTTGGAGGTGGAAGTTTAGAAAGCACCTCAATCTTTTCCTTGTCAACTTCAATTTCATTAACTGAGATTTTGTGTCCAAGAACAATGCCTTCCTCGACCATGGAATGACACTTCTCCCAATTGAGCACCAAATTCGTTTCTTCACACCTTGCCAACACTTTATCTAAATTTGCAAGACAGTCATCAAAAGAATCTCCAACTACAGAGAAGTCATACATGAAAACTTCAAGGCAGTCTTCCACCATGTCCGTGAAGATAGCAATCATACACCTTTGAAAAGTCGTTGGTGCATTGCACAAGACAAATGGCATTCGCTTGAAGGCAAAAGTACCATAGGGATATGTAAAGGTTGTTTTCTCTTGATCCTCCGGAGCAATAAGGATTTGGTTGTAGCCTGAATACCCATAAAGAAAGAAATATAGAGGACGGACAGCCAACCTATCAAGTATTTGGTCTAGGAACGGAAGTGGAAAAAGATCCTTTCTTGTGATTTTGTTAAGCTTGCGATAGACCATACATACTCTCCAACCAGTCGACGTTCTTATAGGAATCAACTAATTCTTGTCATTGGTGACCACCGTCATGCCCCCTTCTTTGGGAGACATTGAACCGGAGAAGTCCACGAACTATCAAAAATGGGGTAGACAACCCCGACATCCAACTACTTGATAATCTCCATTTTGACAACTTTTTTCATAGCCTCATTGAGTCTCCTTTGATGTTCAATAGATTTTTTCGAACCTTCTCCAAGTTGATCTTATGCATACAAAATGCGGGGCTTATCTCCTGAATATCCACCTATGTCCACCCAATAGTCTTCTTCATCTTTTGCAACATCGCTAATGTAGAATCTACCTGCACGTTAGTCAAACAAGAGGAAAGAATAACCGGTAAAGTAGAATAAGGGCCAATAAATTCATACCGAAGATGCGGAGGCACTTACTTCAACTCCAGGGTAGGAGGCTCTTCAATGGAAGGCTTGTAGGAGGAGTTTTCCTATTTTCAAGATCCAAAGATAGTTTTCGGGGTGCGTAATTATACGACCGCATTCCTTGCAAAGAGTTCACACATTCCATGAAGCCATCCATTTCATCATCATCAAAGTTGAGCAAGACAGTCTCCAACATATCACAAACATTGATTGTGGCACTGGTATCATCAACAATAACATCGGTCACCAAATCCACAAAAGAACACACCTCGTTTCTATTTGGTTGCCGCATGGACTTGCACATATAGAATACCACTTTTTCATATCCCACCCAGAAAGTGAGTTCTCAGACTTCAACATCATAAAGAGCCTTCCCCGTAGCAAGGAAAGGTATTCCAAGAATAATCAGCACCTCATAATCAACTTCACAATCAAGAATGACAAAATCCGCTGGAAGAATGAATTTATCAACATGAACCAAGACATCTTCAATCACTCCCAAAGGTCTCTTTATGGTCTGATCGGCCAGTTTCAATCTCATAGAGGTGGGTCTTGGTTGCCCAATTCCCAAGGTCTTGAAAACCGAATAGGGCATCAAATTGATACTTGCGCCAAAATCACAAAGAGCTTTAGCAAACTCGTCACTTCCAACTGTACAAGGAATTGTGAAAACATCGGGATATTCCAACTTAGGAGACATTGAATACACAGTTGTACTCACATGATAAGTGAATTTGATAGTTTCAAAATTCATTGACCGCTTCTTTGTCACAAGATCCTTCATAAACTTTGCATAACCGGACATTTGTTCCAAAGATTCAACTAGTGGCACATTGATTGAGAGACTCTTCATCATTTGAATGAACATTTTGAATTGATTCTCACCATTTTGTTTGGCAAGTCTTTGAGGATATGGAGGTGGAGGCTTAGGCAATGGTGCCTTAGCCATTTGCACTACATGTTCCGGTATGTCAATAATGTGATCCCTAGACGGGTTCACATCCTCTTGAGTCTCTTTCACATTATCATCAATATCAATCCGAAATTCATCATTTGCTTGCACCGCATTGTTCGGAAGCTCCTCTTCTTATACCACTTGCTCATCATCCACAATTTGCTTTTGACTTGAGGTGGATGCATTTCCACTTCTTCCACTTCTTGTGGTAATGGTCATGGCATGCCCCGTGTTGTTCCTACCCTTTGGGTTTACCACCGTGTCACTTGGTAGTGCCCCTTAGTATGAGAATTTAGAGCTTGTGAGATTTGTCCTATTTGAACTTCTAAGTTGCGGATCGATGTATTGTGTGGGCATCCGAATCGGCATTCTTTTCCATCATTTGCTTGAACATGTTCTCAATATGACCCATCTCATTGGTTGAAGGACTAGGACCGTGGGAAGGATAAGGAGGCGAGTTGTTTGATTGTTGATACATCAGGGGCCTTTGAAAACCCGACTCTCGATTGCCTTGATTATTGTTCCATCCTCCTTGATTGTTACCTCCCCAATTTCCTTGATTGTTGTTATGCCATTCCCTTGATTGTTTCCACCATTCCAATTTCCTTGGTTGTTAGAATTCAAGTTGCCTTGATTGTTTTGAGGTCACCATTGTTGTTGGTTTGGGCCTTGGAAGTTGTTTCGTTGCCCCTGAAAGTTGTTCACATATTTCACCTCCTCTTCTTGGTCATTGTAAGAATCATCTTGATCAAAACCACTATCCTCTTGCACAAAATTATCCACTTGATGTTGCACTTGTGGAGCCTCTGTTCTTGTTTTGTTCATAATCATGTTCACTCCCTCCATGGCATTGACTTGCTTAGGATGTTGTACTTGTTGAAGTTGAGCCGTTGCTAGTTGATTCATGGTGGTAGTTAATTCGACAATGGTTTGCCCATGGGCATGCAACTCTTTGTGAAAGTGGATCATGTTGGGATCACCTTGTGGAACATTAGCCCGAGATTGTCGTGCCAATGATGTTTCTGCCATTTCATCTAAACTCTCACACGCATCTGCATAAGGCATAGTCATGAAGTTCCCACCGGCAAGTTGATACACTACACATTGTTTGGTTGTGTTGATCCCACGATAGAAAGTTTGTTGAATCATATTCTCCGTCATATCGTTGTTGGGACATTCCTTAACCATTGTTCGATAGCGCTCCCATATCTTGTATAGTGGTTCATTTGGATCTTGGTTAAATGCCAAAATCTCACCCCAAAGTGTAGCCATGTGCCTAGGAGAGAAGAACGTAGAAATAAACCTTTACGCCAACTCATCCCAAGTGTGAATGGAATGGTTCGGCAAACGTTCCAACCAATCTAAAACTTTCCCCCGTAGAGAGAAGGTAAAAAGCCTTAGCTTCAATGCATCCTCGGAGACATTTGTTTGTTTGCTCCCCCAACAAGTGTCCACAAACCCCTTCAAATGTTTGTATGCATTTTTGACTTGGAGCACCGGTGAAGAAACCTCGTTACTCTAGCTAAGTGAGCATCGCATTGGTGATTTGAAAGTTGCCCGCCCTAATACGGGGAATGATTATTGTACTTACATATTCTTCATTGGGTAACGCCTGGTGTGGAGTCGTTCATGGTGGAGGTGGGGGTGAAACATGCACATTTTCATGAGGCACTCGACCTCTTCTATTGGCTTGAGGTTCAAGAGGAACCTCATCCACTTGGTCATCCTCAACGTCCACATCCCTCAAATCAATATTTCCGAGCTCATTTTTTGCCATGGTTGAACCTGAATTTCTCAAACAAGTTAGTAACACGGAAGGAAAAGAAGATAATCCAAAAACACACCCAAATATATAGCTAACACTATTTTTAACTCCCCGGCAACGACGCCAAAAATTGATCGCGTCCAAATGCACACCTCAAAAGAGGTATGAAACAGTCATTTGCAATTATAGAAATCCAACTAAGAGTCGGGGTCGAATGCACCGGGAGCTAAGATGGAAGTTAGGGGTATATATTTCAATGTGCGTGATTGAATTATCGAGATTGTACTTCCACGAAAAGATTGGTTGTCTATTTCTAATTTTACCCTATTGATTGCAAAAGAAAGAAAGAAGACTAGAGATGATTGTTTTGGGGGGTTTTCCAAGTTTATAAAAAGCCTAGGGTTGTGACCATTACCTAGGTGTTTTCCTAATGAGATAAAGACTTTAATGCTTGTTCTGTTGATTGGGGTATATTATAGCTATCAACTCTAAATTACCCACTCAATACCTCTCGGTCAAAGAGTGATTTTGCCCAATTTGGCTTTCTCAAGACCAAATGGGTATCATACAAAACAATTGATAAAAGCTCAAGTCGGATTTTTACTATCTCTAGGTTTAACCCTTTAATTAGGTAAATCGATCTCTCGATTGACCCAATTCCTTGTTAGCCAAGTTATCCTAAACTAGGTCTCTCTTTCTCAAGGAGAGACCAAGTCAAATAGGAATGAACTAATGTTTACAACCATTAATTCCACAAATTAAAGCATGAAGTAAAATAAATAATAAACAACCAATCATAAACAAGCACTAAATTAGATACCTACAAGGTTTACACACAAGGGTTGGGTCACAACCTTAGTAAAAATCTAGCTACTCATACTTGGGTCTGAAGAAAATAGAGAAGAAAGACTAATTAAACTCATAATTAAAGATTAAAATGGCTAAATCTATTTTAAAATACACTAAAACAAAGTAAACTTCAAAAAATGGAAAAGAAAAACGACTATAGTAATTGCAAAGGTTAAAACTTGACCTAATTTTGTGAAACTCGTCTATTTATACAAGGCTGAAAATCTCAGACAAAAATATCCCTTAGGAGGTTCTGCGGCCGCACAATTCCATGTGCGGTCTGCAAATTTCTTCATCTCACAGGAGCAGGAGTTCTGCGGCCGCATAATTATGGACTGCGGCCGCGAAGAAGTTTTTCTGCGGTCCATAGTTTTAGGACTCCGACCGCAAAAAAATCTTTTGTGGTCCTTAATATTAGGGTTGCGGCTTATTGTACGGTCCACAATTCACTGAGGTCCTAGACTTGGAAATTTTCATACTCTCTAGTCTTGAATCCTGGCCGAGCTTTTGCGGTCGCACAATTCATGTGCAGTCCGCAATTTGCACAATTGTCTGTAGATTTGTCTCTCTTTGGTTGCGGTCGTAGATGGAATTCTTCGGTCGACAATTTCTTCTGCGGACTACACATTTTATGCTCATGTGCCCCTTTATTTCTTTGTTCTTAGACTGCTCTTTTTTGAGTCAGATTTCATCTCGGGAGCCTAACTTTCAGCATTCCTGCAATGTTTGCACAATTTTATTAGTTCCGGGAGCACAATTTCATGCTTTTAAACTAAAACAAAAGTTAAAAGGCGCTAATAAGTAGTCAAAATCCCCACTTATCAATACGCTGATGAAAGGCTAGTTTAGAGGTCTTGAGGTCGAGTTTTGACTGTAGCTTGAGCACGGAGATTTCAGTTGTATGAACACATGCTTTTAGACTTTTAAGTCCGGTTGAGTCCCTATTAATCAAATTTGTGGCTTGGTGAGTGGTTGGATGGCTAAATGATGGGTATGATGTGACTGTGGGATGTATTCAGATGGATAGAACGTGGCGAGAAGAGTTTGCTTGAGATGTAAAAAGGACTATTGGGTACTTGATTTCTGTTTTAATGTGTTGTATAGTCTAGAGTTATGATCGTGATGCATAATCTTTCAAGTTTTTTTTATTTTGGAGAGAAGTAGATTTTCACGTCTTGTTGTGAGTTCAGACCCAGAAAGATTAAGAAATGTCAGTTTAAGGCTAAGTAAGTGGGTTATAACTTGCGAGGTAATCTACAGATGTGTGATCCTTATGATGTTATGTGGAGGCTTTCTTTTCTGCCAGTGGTTATATTTGTTTGATTTCAGTTTGGATCGATTGTAATAGTTGACATGGCCGTCATGAGAATGAATGCGAGCTTAGCAGATGATTTGAGGTATTATGTGATTTGTGTTACATGAGTTTATGAAGAATTTAGTTGAACCTCACGGCAGTACCATGGCAGTAAAATATTATGGAATTGTGAGTTATCGCGTGTTTTGATCTATGGCTTTGAGCCAAGTGGGGGAGTTGTGTATCGACGATTTGGTTGTCTGGTTACATATTGTATTGGTTTCGGTCTGAGGCATACTTGTGAATCAGTTATGAGTTGCTGAGGTTGAGATCGAGGATGACTCAAGTGAGGAGACTTTTGGATATATGATATATTACGCTTTATGGGTATATGGAAATCACTGGATAATTTAAGGTTGTTATTTTTGACGGAGTAGTGCGCATGGAGTAGGGATTTACTCGATTGCGTTAAGACATGATTACTTCTTTGGGTGTTGTTGTGTTAATTGAGCATAGGTCATCCAACCCGTTTGGGCAGTGCAATCGAGATTTGAGCAGATTGGATAACTCTCGAGGAGGTTCTAAAGGGTTTAAGATTCATATGTGGCATTTGAGGATTTTCGGGTTTGTATATGGCTAGAATCTGGGATTTACATTACTTGGTGTCGAGACTCACGATATTTCTATATCATTATGGATTCTGCATTTCGGTGTCTAGAAGGAGAAATAAACATCATTAGATACATAGAAGATCTATTCATAGTGGGTGTCTCGGTTGTGGTACTTTTGGGGTGATTAAAAGGGAATACAATGACTTATGGACCTTAGGGCAATGTGGTTTTATGTTATGACCTCTTGTGGTGAGTTTTGGGTAAGGATCATGGTGTTCTGCCAAGGAGAAGTGTCAACTTGAAGGAAATTCAGAAGAAAACTTGGAGAAGTAGGACAACTTGATAGTAGGTTGGATCAGCAAAGTAATGGACATGGTCGGTTCTTTGGGTACTTATGATGTGGTGAGTCTCTATAAGTGTTTTGTGGAAATGTTCTTTGGTTTTGGTGACCTGCGTGGCTTGGTTGAGTTAGAGAGATTCAATTCTGATGGTTTGATTACGTGCAAATGAGTTTCGAAAGTTCTAGATGGATTCTACCACGGGTTGAGACAGATATTTCCTACCGTCGTGAGGAACATGTTGAGTAGTGTGATATTCTACTGGATGGGATCAAATGGAAGGTTTCTGGATGATCGGATATGTATTCTACTTGTGACTCAGGGTTGATTATGAACTTATCGT
Source organism: Nicotiana tomentosiformis (assembly GCF_000390325.3). Classification (NCBI taxonomy): domain Eukaryota; kingdom Viridiplantae; phylum Streptophyta; class Magnoliopsida; order Solanales; family Solanaceae; genus Nicotiana; species Nicotiana tomentosiformis. The sequence goes on from NC_090823.1 coordinate 95,177,458, forward strand.
ATTTTTCATATTATAGCATGATAGATATGGTGTGCTGCGTGGGATTGATATTTTCATGAGTGAGGTCACGATTCAGTTTTGAAGGGAAGGTCATGAATTCTTAGACAACACAGAAGATTTCAGATGCTGGCACTAATTGGTATTACCTGAGTAGAGTGTACATTCAGAAGGCGCACTGTGTTTTAACTTATGAATGCTTCATTGGTATTGTGTTACTCGCCTGGTTGATCGACTGCTGATATTCACACTTTGCTATATGGAACGGAAGAATCATAGAAGTATTCCTCGTAGGATGATCGTGTACGAGAGATGTGTTAGACCTTCGGGCGGTGAAGTCAGGATCAGATATGGCTATTCGTGTGTTCTAGGGGTTTGGAGACTGGGATTTCTTAGAAGCAGATTCTTTCGTGGTCGTGGACTGTGAAAATATGGCCAAATCTAGCCAGATGATGGTATGTGTTATGGTTAGGTCATTGTTGACTTTTGGAGGGTTAATTATCTATTTATGGATGACCATAGTCGATTTGGGGTCCATTGGTATTCTACACCTGGTTGGATTTCTTGACTCAGCACCATTATTGCTGAAAGGTGTGTCATTCAGTTAAAGTTGAGCTTGTTCATGTTATGATATGTGATGTGTGTTACTCTACTATGATACGAGGGGTTGTGATTTGTTGGTTTTATGCACGTATGGTGTGGTTCTGTTTGAGCCCGATAAGCGAAATTTGAGCGAAATGGTTATTGGTGTATTGAATGGTTGATTGCGCCTTAGTTATGGTCTTTCTGGGATGTAGTATAAGGTGTTTTTTGCTTATCCATAGTTATAGTCATACACTTATGTACTTGGTGTCTAATTGCTTATGGTTGTTGATTTTGAACATTGGGGCTCGAGATATTTCATATGGATCGATGTTTGGATGGGTCACGTATTGCAGCTGAGTTATGATGAGATATGATCCTTTGTGATAGATTTGTGTGTTTTGGTTCTACATTGTGTGATGGGTTCTTAGCATTGTGTTATGGTGGTACTTGTCTAGCTTGCGAAATGGTTCTCTCATTTGAGGAATTTTTCATTTTTTGAGTGCATTTGAATTTTTGCTTGTTGGTGCACGGGTTGCACAGTTTGTGATTCTAGGTAGTATTTGTGTGACGTGTCAGCGGAGTAGCTTGTATTTGATGAGATGAAGTCTTTGGGCCTGATGTGATTGTTATCAAATTTGATTACGGTGTGTCTGGAAGAGTAATGTCGGAAGTCAACTTAGAATTTGGGCTACGGTTCTGGTAACGCAAGAAAGCTCCATGACTTGTTGATCTGATAAATCATTATAGGTGTCTGCGTGTTTCTTTCATCATCGATAGTGCACGAAGGTCTTAGAACGAGGGTTTTCTTTGATATAAGGTTTATTACCAGTATTGAGTTTGTATTTAGCAGCTACTGTGGTCAGAAGTTATTGTTGTGAGCATGTGAGTTATGTGTTATAGTATGTGATTGAATCTTGGGCTTTGGTTATGGATCGATATAGCTTGTTCAAACCTATACAGTGAGTGAATGCGATATTTGGGTCTTGTAAGGAATTCTGAATGTTGGAAATTGGGTTCCAAGGTTTATGGGCTAAGGTTGAATTAAAGATCGTCAGTTATGTTGTGTTGTCTGGCTTATATGGATTGGGTGACGTGGGATCACCCCCGGGTATGTGCATGGAAGGGTCATACGACATTTTGATGGCTTTGGAACTACTCTTGGCACGTTCGAGCACTAACGTATGTTTAAGAGGGGGAGGATGTAACGACCTGATCGGTCATTCTGAGCATTTGCATTCCGTTCAGCTATTTGAAGTCTTGATAGCATCATATGATGTATTATGGCTTGTGTAAATCGGCGGTTTTTGTTTACAGGTTATTCGGAATTGATTTGGATAATGAATTTCATGATTGAAGCTTTAAAGTTAGAAGAGTTGACCAAGTTTTACATTTTAGTATTTGACCTCGGATTGGAATTTTGATGGTATCGTTAGGTCCGGATGGTGATTTTAGACTCGGACGTATGCCCGGATTTGCATTTGGATATTTCTAGAAGGTTTCAGCACTAATTGGCAAAAGTTGGAAATTTGAAGGTTTGGAAAGTTCATATATTTGACCGAGAATTGACTTTAATGATATCGGGTTCATATTGTAGTTCCGGGAATATGAATATCTTCGTTATGTCATTTGGGACTTGTGTGCAAAATTTAGGTTCATTTCTTGATTGATTTAATATGTTTCGGTACGCGTTTTTGAAATTGAAAGTTCAAAAGTTCATTGAGTTGCGATTCGTCGTTTCGATGTTGTTATGCGTTATTTGAGGCCTCGAGTATGTCCGTATTATGTTATGGGACTTGTTGGTATATTTGGACGGGGTCCCGAGTGGCTTGGATGCGGTTCGGACGAGGTTCAGATCATTTTTGCCGCATGTTGCATTTGCTGAAGGAAGCTGGTTCTAGGTAAAGTCTGGTGTGGTCGCACCTACGTACCACTAGGCGCAGGTGCCAGAGTCGTGGGTGCGAGGAATGAGGCGCAGAAGAAGAACTGGAGGACTAACATTGTGGTCGCCGAAGCGAGAATATTTGCGCACCTGCGACAGCGCATGTGCGATGAGTTGGAGCGCAGATGCGAAGACCTTCGCAGAAGCAGAATTTGTTTACCGAAGGTGTGAGGGAGTACTGGGCCAAGCTATTTTCGCAGGAGCGAAGGATTATGCCGCAGAAGGAAATATAGCATAAGCGACCTACTGTCCGCAAATGCAAATAATGTTGGGAAGAATGCTTTAAGTTCGAGGGTACAATATTTTTACCCATTTTTCAATTTTTGGAGCTCGATTTGGGCGTCTTGGGAGAGGAATTTCACTACACGAATTGGGGTAAGCATTCTTAACCCGATTTTGATTACATTTCATGAATCTATACTCGTTTTTGGCATTTGGTTGATGATTTAAAAAGAGAAATTAGGTTTTTTTGTCTAAAGTTTCATAGAGTGAATTTTCAAGTTTTAAATATTGATTCAGAGTCGAATTTTTTGTCTCTGTTATCGTATATTGTCACATCTCGTATCATTGATTAGGGTTGCTTAGCATGAGAGTTGTGAACCCGAGAGGCGGGAGAGATTGATAATTGAGTGAGGCTGAGGGCCTGTTGTGAGTGGTATTTATGGGATCGGGTTGTACGCCGCATAAGGCTTTATTGATTCATGCCAACATTTGACTTATTATAGTGCTTTGCTTGGATCGGCCCCTCCGGAGTTTGCACATCCACAGTGGGCGCAGTTGCTATTCATTTTTGGGATGGATTTGCCCTAGATTCATATGCATTGGTTTTGATCTGCCCTGGATTTTTTTATATTTGGGCTGGATCTGCCTTGTACAGTACTGAGTGACTGAGAGTGTTGAGTATTTAGCATGATGAGTGAGAATACGAGATAGTGAGATTGAGTACTATGAGAGTGTGAGTACATGAGTTCATAACTGAGGTGCATTGCATGTGACATGCGTACTTCATACATGCATAGAGATGCATTTCCTCATGCTACCCGGTTTTGTTAACTTTCATGATTTCACTTGTATATTGACATGTAGGTATAGAGATGTACTTTCCTCATGTTATCTGAAATGAAACACCTTGCTTATTGTTGAAATATTTTTGGGGAAAATTACAGTTTTCAGATTTACTCATATTTCTGGTGATTTGGTAAAAATAACCGAGTTTTACTCACATCTTTGAAAAACACATGCCTATTTTCCCGTAACTGTGAACGAGTTGAACATCGTACCTTTGAATTATTTCTTGTACCATTTTTATTATGTTGTTCAGAACTGTTGTTAGCTATTGGTGTTGAACTCCGACCCTTGTTCCAGCTCGTCACTACTTTCAACCTAAGGTTAGGTTTGTTACTTATTGAGTACATGTGATCGGTTGTATTCATAGTACACTTCTGCACCTTGCAGATGTTGGTTGTTGATGTTGATGCGTACGACGGGAGCTAGATCTGAAGATGTACATGCGTTCCAGTTATGTCTATCACTTGTCCTTGGTAGCATTAGATTCGAATTATGTTCATTTACATTTCAAACTGATGTTGTAATTATTTCAGTTCGGTCTTGTAAAAATCTAAATCTTAGAAGCTCATGATTTGTACGACTAGTCCTTGAGAAATTCTTTGTATAAAAGCAGTTGTATTATCATTTCTTCTCTTAATAAATCTCATTAAATTGAATAGTTGTTAATTGGCTTACCTAGCGGGTTGGGTTATGTGCCATCACGACTAGTTGGATTTTGGGTCATGACAAATATGTTCACTAACTAATGAAGAGTTGCAGGTATACTATTAATTACAAGAAAAGTATGAATTAATTAGGAATTTTTTTCACAGGACTTTTTATGGATTTTCATGCAGAAATCTAAATTTTTTAAATTGATGAATACTTTACCTAAGAAAAATATTTTCCAAGAAACTCCCCGTGTAAATTTGGTGCCACGTTGCGCCAAAATATTACCAGAAATATTATTTGAAAATATTATCTGCTAGTACCAGTTTCATAGGTAAATCCGCAAATAAATAAACAATAATAAATTTCTTTATTAATTCGTAGGAATTTCCCTAGGTAAAGTTACCTACGGATTTAGCTGGGGATAGTTACTAGGGAATTTACTTGAGAATTTTCTTACTTGGGGAATTACATGGGGATCAGTTTTGAAATTTGGAAGTTCATAAGTTCATATGCTTGAATTGGGGTGCAATTCGTATTTTTGATGCTATTTGATGTGGTTTGAGGCCTCGATTAAGTTCGTATCGTGTTTTACGACTTGTTGGTATATTTGGTATTAGCGAGAGCTCAACAGCGGAGACCTCAAGGTATACCTACTGGGGTCCGCAGGCCTCAGAGTCCCCCTCTACCTAGACTGTCCTATTTTTCCTTATCCTTTTATAGACATTGATGTATAGGATTATGCAGTGCTACTATTTAGATCTTGTAAATTGTATTCGTCGGGTCATGGGAGTTGTATATGCTGAGTTGCAGAGTTTATTTTATATCGTTGCTGAGTTTTGAGACTTTAATTATTATTTAAGTTATTTCTGCATGAATGTTTGGCTTACCTAGTCTCAGAGATTAGGTATCATCACGACATCCTACGGAGTCAAATTGGGCAATTGTTGTTTTGCCCATGAAGGGTGTTATGAGATTTGGGAAGAAAGGAAAGTTAAGCCATATATATATATATATATATATATATATATATATATATATATATATATATATATATATATATATATATATCAGACCTTTTGAGATTCTCGAGAGGATTGGTGGGGTGGCCTACAAGCTTGAACTGCCACCTAGTCTAGCTGCAGTTCATCCAATATTTTATGTTTCTATGCTCCGGAAGTATCACGGTGATGCGTCTCATGTGTTAAACTTTAGCTCAGTCCAGTTGGACAAAGATTTGTCTTATGTTGAGGAGCCGGTGGCCATTTTGGACAAGCAGGTACGAAAGTGAGATCGAAGAGCATTGCTTCAGGGAATGTTCAGTGGAGGGGTCAACCAGTCGAGGAGGCGACTCGGGAGACCGAGCATGATATGCGTAGCCATTATCCTCATCTTTTCACCACTTTAGGTATGTCTCTATACTCGTTCGAGGACGAACGTTTGTTTTAAGAGGGGAGGATGTAACGACCCGACCGGTCATTTTGAGTATTTCAGCAATGATTCCATATTTATTGCCTCATCTATGTTATATATTGGTTATGTGACTTGTTGGGGTGTTTGATTTTGGTTTTGGGTGAGTTTCGAAGTGAAATAGGACACATAGTCCCTAAGTTTGAGGTTTAAGTTGTAAGAGTTGATCGTAGTTTGAATTTTATGTATATGAGTCCGAAATGGAGTTTTGACGGTTCCAATAGTTCTGTGTGGTGATCTTAAACTTAGGAGAATGTCCGAATGTTCATTTGGAAGTCCGTAGGTCGTTTCAGCGTGAATTGACGAAAGTTGGAAAGTTGAAGGTTTTGAAGGTTGGAACGTTTAACCGGGAGTTGACTTTATTGATATGAGGGTCAGATTCAGATTACGAAAGTTAGAATATGTTTGTCATGTTATTTATGACTTGTGTGCAAAATGTGAAGTCAATCGGAGTTATTTTGATATGAACCAACATTAGTTTTGAAATTTGGAAGTTCATAAGTTCATAGGCTTGAATTGGGGTGCGATTCATGTTTTTGATGTTGTTTGATTTTGTTTGAGGCCTCGACTAAGTTCGCATCATTTTTAGGACCTGTTGGTATGTTTGATTGAGGTCTTGGGGGCCTTGGGTGTGATTCGGACTATGTTCAGCACATTCGAAACTTGAAGACTGTTGATTTTTGCTGGTGCTAGTTTCCTTTTACGCGTTCGCGATAAAGGTCTCGCGTTCGTGAAGAGCCTTTTTTGGCAAGTGAGGATTTTTTCTTTGTGTTCGCAAAGAGAGAGTGTTCGCTAAGGTCTGGGGAAAATGTGCATCGCGATAACGATGGGGAGCTCGCGTTCGCGTAGAAGGTAGAGGCAGGTTTGGGCACCAGGCCCTAAGCCTTCACGTTCGCAGTCATGGGGACGCGTTCGCGTAGGCAAAGCTCTACAAAGCATCGCGTTTGCGAGGTAGGCTCCGCATTCGCGTAAAAGGATTTCTGGGTAGCTGAGTTTTGTGCTTTGCGAATGCGAGGCACTTTCCGCGATCGCGAAGGAGGACATGTGGGAAGAATATAAACTATCAAAAATGGGGGATAGAGTTATTTTTAATAATTTGACTTTGGGAGTTCGGATTGAAGCGATTCTTAGAAGGATATTTAAGGAAGTAATTGGGGTAAGTGATTCTAACTCGAATTTGGCTAAATTATATGAATATATCATTATTTTTATCATTTAATTAGTTTTTTGGGTTGAGAAATTGGGGAAAAATTATAAAAACTTCATAGGCTTTAATTTTATGATTTGAAGGATGAGTTGTAGTCAGATTTGAGTAATTCTAGTATGGTTGGACTCTTTATTGAATGGGTGTTCGAATTTTATAATTTTGGTCGGGCTCCGAGATGCGGGCCCGAGTTGGCTTTTTGAGTCGACTTTTTATTTCTTTGTAAAGATCGTAATTTTATTATTCGAAATAGTTTCCTATAGTTTATATTTATAGTATGAAGTTGTTTTGGATAGATTCAAGCCGTTTGGAGTTGGATAATCGAGGGACATGCTTACTAGTGGACTGTGTTAGCGTGTTTTGAGGTAAGTGTCTTTCCTAACCTTGTATGGGGGGATTACCCCTTAGGATTGGTGTGGTTTTGTGATAATTGTGATATGTGGAAGGCGTGTCGCAAGGTGACGAGTGTGTACTCGAGCTAAATATGAAAGTTTACCGATTTTAACTATGTAAATTCCTTTCATGCCCTAATTGAGTTATCTTAACATATTATATTCATCATCATTAGTCTATTTTCCCATGTTCTACTTGTCTTATCTCTTACTTGCTAATTGCTCTACATGTTTAGTTGAAGTTCTTGTTCTTTTTATTCTGTATTCATTATTTAACCGTTGAACTCTTTACATGAAGATGTTATTCTTGGAATATCTTGTTGTTGAAATTGGTATTCAGTTATAAAGGCCGTAATTTGCATTGAGCCAAAGTGTTAAGTTATGAAATATTATTCTTGTTGAATTATTCACTGCCAGCTATTATTGTTGAGACTCCTGTGCACTTTGTGGTTGACCCATGGGCTATCTATTATGAAAACACTGTTGTTGTTGTTGGTTTCTTTTGCAAATTGTGATATTGGGCACTTGATTTGCAAATGTTAGGCTTACCTAGTCTTAGAAACTAGGTGTTATCACGACATCCTACGGAGAAAAGTTATGATCGTGACATTAGTTGAGAATTTTCATATTTTGGGATCTACCTAGAGAATTCGTTATGCAACTTTAGTTAGGGAAAATTTCTTGGGGATTTACCTGGGGTTTTCTTACTTGAAAACTTACTTTGAGATGTTTTCCCTGTAGATTCCTTTTTCAATTCAAATAGTTTGCTATGCAATAATCTCACTCTAATAAGTTCTTGAAAAGAAAAGGTTTAAAGTAATAATTTCTACAAAATTATTAAGAAAATCATCATATTTAGATAATTTACTTATCGATGATAATGTCATGCCATATTATTAATATTTAAAGCTAAATGTAGTTACTAATCCAATAACAAAATAATTGTCATAAATCTAATTAATGTCAAAAACGAACTAAATATGAAGAAATTAAATTAAATCAATTGAGGCTTATCAATTATTATTATTTAAATCTAACAATGTAGAGCTAATATCATTAAAACATAAACTAAATTGTGTATTGTTGATTATAGTTTTTAAGCAGAAACAATATACACTAAAAATAATTAAGGTATCGAAAAAATAAATAAAATTTCATCTTAATTTAGTGAATTGGAAGATTGTGAGAGAAATAGATTAAGAATACAACAAAAAAAGTAGTTGTGTAACACATTAGCTAAATATAGAAGTCAAAGACGGAATTAAATATAGAAAATTAAAAACATAACACTAAAATAATTAAGGTATATTTTTCCCAAACATTTTTCAAAAATTCGTTACAAATTTACGTGCGGATTTTTCCCTATGAAAATTCACAAGAAATTCCTTTTTCTCACAATTTTTTCCCAAAAGTTTCTTGCGAATTTTTAGTGTTTCTTGCAATAAAATTTGCAGGTAATTTACATGCAGATTCAAAATACCCCGATAAGTTGCAATAGGATTTTAAAATTTACGGATAATAATTACCTACGAAAGTTTTTCCATTGAAATTATTTTTGTAGAAAAATTTACAGAAAACTATATTACATGGGATTTTTTTTTGTATAATCCCCATAAAAATATCCATGTAATTTACGAGCTTCCTCAAAAGTGGTGTAACTTTGTAAATAAGTATTCCTTCTTTTGATTGATCCCTTGAAAGTCATCCGATAGTCAATCAAAAAGAATTAAAAAATGCATTAGCAACGGCACTAGCATTTCAAAATATAAGCAGATAGCTTTGCTTAGGACATCAAATAGAACATGAAAGAAAACTCACTATACTGTAAATTAGGCCATGTTGAGGAATGTTCGTGAGCAAACGATATTCCAAGACAAATTTCATAGTAATATTTATCAATAAAGACTGATATTACGGGTATGTTTGGTAAGAAGGAAAATGTTTTCCTAGAAAATGAGTGATTTTGTCATTTATTTTTCCTTGTTTGATTGATGAGTGAAAAAGTTTTTTCGGAAAATATTTTTTAGTGTTTGGTTAGAGAGTATAAAATATTTTTTGAAAAATAATTTTTTATGTTACTCTCCTCAACCCGCCTTTCCCAAAATCCCCATGTTTCATGTACTCCTCTCCCCTTCCCACCTCCGGATTCTATTTTCTTTAAAAATTTAATTATTCTTTCAAAATTCAGATAAATCCAAAGGAACTAATGTGCTACTTTCCTTTTTCACACAAGAACAACAATAAAATTTGAGCTCGATAACTTAAAAAAAGACTTTACTTTGCTGAAAAAGAAAGCATCATTTCTACAACATGAAAAGAAATTACTCATTTTGTTGAATGAAAGAAAATACTTTTTCTACATTATGAAAAGAAAGTACTCATTTTGTTAAAATGAAAGAAATATTTTTTCTATATCGGGAAAAGAAAATATTTAGTTTGATGAAATAAAAGAAAATACTTTTTCTACATCATGAAAAAAAAAGTACTCTTTTTGTTAAAATGAAAGAAAATATGAAAAGAAAGTACTCGTTTTGTTGTAAAAAAATACTTTTTAAATTTCAGAAAAAGAAAATACTTAGTTTGTTGAAATGAAAGAAAATATGTCTTCTACGTCATGAAAAGAAAGTACTCGTTCTGTTGAAATGAAAGAAAATACTTTTTCTACATCATAAAAATTACTTGTTTTGTTGAAATGAAAAAAAATAGTTTTACTCCATCATGAAAAGAATATACTCATTTTGTTGAATTTTTTAAAAAAAGGTACTCTATCTACAATATTAAAAGAAATTACTCTTAATAATTGTTCTATTTACGGTGGGGGTGGGCGAGGTTAGGGTGGATGGGGTATTGTAGGGGGTTAGGGGGTAGGGTGGGAGGAGATAGGGTGGGGTGGGGTGGTGGGGGCTGGTGGGGATGGAGAATAGGGTGGATAAGTGTCACGACTCAAAATTCAACTAGTTGTGATGGCACATAACTCAACCTGTTAGGTAAGCCCAATAACAGTCAACACAGTTCTAATAAAATAAAAGTGATCAACATATGATATAACTGAATTTCATATAATAACCCAAGGATTCGTAGTATAAATCATGAGTTTCTAAGATTTAGAATTTACAAAAACTTGTACGAAATAAATACATCATTTGTTCGGAATATTCATAAACAGATTTGCAAATCTAAAGCTACCAAGGACAAGTGGCAGCTATAATCAGAACGCGGGTAGATCTTCAACACCATCTCCCGACGTACACAACAACATCATCTCCAAGATCTGCACGCAAGGTGCAGAAATATAGTATGAGTACAACTGACCTCATATACCCAGTAAGTATCTTGACTAACCTCGATGAAGTAGTGACAAAATTTTTTAGTTAAAATATACTCACTGATATGACATATACAGTAGAATTGCAATAGAAATAATACTAAAACATAACAGAGAAGAGTACGAGAACAATTATGTGAAGCAGTAAATTATTACAAGAAGAAATTACGGTCAATATTTTTCAATATCACAACCAATCCTTTCCTTAAAGTGATGACCATCAAACCACGGTAGAAAATTCAGAACTTTCATAGTGTGCGAAATATACTCAAGATATAAAATCAAATGGCACGGTAATACCCTTTGTGCATTTATCTCAACCTCACCAAATATACGTATAATAGTACCCATCGGGTAAAAGAAATGCCAATAACAGTAACGACAAAGTAGAAAATGTACATGTAGCAATACCAAACAAGGTAGTACATATGGACAACGGTAACAGACTAGGTGGACGGTAGTACAAATATAATGAAAATATCAGAAGGTGACTCCGAGGCATGAACGCGATGACAAGTTTACCTTGAGTCTCCACAGCTCGATCAGCCATCTAATAATCAACAACAACCGTGGCACCCGGATCTGCACGTAGTGTGAGTACACCACAACGATACCCAATAAGTATCAAGACTAACCAAGGTGGAGTAGTGACGAAAAACAGTCAAGAAACCTACCGGACTAAACAACCTGAACAAGTATGTAGATGAACTAACAGAGAAACAATAGTAATATAAAGCTAAGCAGGATAAGGAATACAAGACAGTAGTTGCAATGATACTCTAGTAATAACAATATTCAACAGGAAGCAGTCATGTAGTAATGATATAGAGTAACTGAACATAGCGTAAGTCCGGGGAAACCAAATATAGAGAAAATCAGCAACAACTCAATAAGAACAACCGCTTTCATACCAGATCTGTTCAAGCATTTTCACGAGGTACCGAACCTCATAATCACAGCTCACGGGTCTCAATTCATGAATTCTAATCACTTGGCATCTTGTGCCCACATTAAACTCATAACCACACGGATGACTCACATTCCAATAGAACAATCCTCACAAAGAAGGCAAGAAGACAAGAGTACGTATAATGGTTAATGTCGTCAGGATTCACCTTTTAAAAACGATATGGGTGATTTAACTACGTGTAGGCTTGTGCAAGTGTTCTACCATAATTCCAGTCAACAAATAAGAGTAGAGTCAATGAATGGCACATAAGGAACGATCATCACGAAATGTACATTGTAACAAAAACAGTAATGATATTTGAAGCAGCGACCAACACAAAAAGATTAGCTATAGAGAAATGAGCAAATAGTGCAACACAGAGGAAAATAATTAATAGTATGCTAAGAAAAATAACAATAAAAGACAAGTGCACAAAAAATGGAAAATGACAACAAGAACCCTCCCGAGGTACCACCTCGTAGTCTCAAATCGTAAAATGAATCACAACTTTTCTTATATCACCGCGGGAGCCTTTATATTTAGTTTTAAAAATTATTTTTTCCCAAAATAGCATCCCGTTCTTTAGCCCACCTTATCACACTGTATGGCTTCTAGTAGTTCCCTTACTATCCACGCACTTCAAACTCACCTTATCTCACCGCATGCGTTTCAACACCCAAATTTTATACCACTACATGCATATCAATAATAACTATAGCACGACAGAAACCTCGTGCAACACAATAACAACCGCACAGAAGAAACCTCGTGCAAACACAATAACAACCACACGGCAAAAATTTCGTGCAAACAACATAACAATATTTTCAACAAAACACATATGCCAAAAACATAACAACTCAATAAATGACTTTCAAAATATGTTCCCGCATGCCACAATATTTCCTCAAAACAGTTTCAATACCACAACCACGTATAGCCCTCGGCTCAACAACACTGAATATAATGGCAACAACAACAATAACATGAGAATACGACAAGTAAATCAACACAAGAACTTCAGAACACAAAAAAATGAAAGAACGAACTCACAAAGAAAGACATAACAGGGAAATAATAGTCTAAACAAGAATAGTTCAACAAAGGAGAGGTAATGTGTAACAATGATTTCACGAAAGTGCAATTCGACAACAAGAGAGATAGCATGAATCAATGACCGCAAATAAGAATACGTCAACAATAAAAGGGGTAACAAACTTCCATTAGGGATAAGCAATTACGGAAGAGATAATAGTAATTTCAATTAAGGTTAAGCAATTACGAAAATATAACAATGATTTCAATTAAGGTTAAGCAATTATGAAAAGATAGCATGACGATAAAAGAGGCAACAACTTCAGTTAGGGCACATAAGAGTTTAATCGGCAATAAGAATAAAACATGAAGTAATTAATTCCAATTAAGACGTATAAGTGTGAATTTAGTAAATGGGAGATTTAACATGACAAAAAACTTCATATCTAATGAACATAAGAACTTAAGAGCCCTAAACAGTCAAATTTTCACAAATAAGCCCGAGCATATACTCATCACCCCGCGTACATGGCCTTCACATGACACAATTAGCACAAATGACTCAAATCCTAAGGGGTAGTTCTCCCACACAAAGTTAGGTAAGACACTTATCTCAAACCACGCTAAATCAATCAATTAGAAGGCTTTTTTCTCGATTTTCCAACTCTGAACGGCTCGAATATAGCCAAAATAAATTCATACTATAAATATAACTATAGGAAACTAATTTAAATACTGAAATAATGATCTTAGCTAAGAATTGAAAAATTGCTCCAAAACGTCTACCTGGATCTGCGTCTCGGAACCCGACAAAAATTACAAAAACCGAACACCCATTCGATATCGAGTCCAACCATACAAGAATTACACAAATTCGATGCCAAATTCCCGCTCAAATCCCCAAAATTTGGCCTAAGAACTTATCTCTATTTTTTCTTAATTTTCCAACCCAAATCACTAATTAAATGATGAAATCAAAGACATAAACATGGAATTTAACAAAAACTAAGTAAGAATCACTTATTCCAATTACTCCCTTGAAAATCGCCTCAAAAATCGCTTCAATCCGAGCTCCACAGCTCCAAATATGCAAAAATGGTTGAAACCTTCGAAATAGAGTGCTTTATAATCACACGGAAATTAATGAATCACGATTGCGGAAATACCCTCGTGATCACGAAGAAGAAAAATACAGTGCCCCTGAATTACTCTATGCGATAGCAGCAATAGACTCACGAACGTGATACACAAAGCCCACAAAACTACGCGATCGCAGGAACAACATCGCGAACGCTAAGAGGAAACCTGCCTCCTAACCAGCTCAGCCCATAACACTACACGAACGCATAGATGCAGTTGTGAATGCGATGAAGACCATCCCCTCCCTATGCAAACGTGTTCGTACTCACATGAACACGGAGAGCAAATTCCACAGTAGCCCAAAACACCTTTCGCGATCGCGGCCATACCTTTGTGATCGCGAAGAACGCCAGAAGCAACAGGTAACAGCAGAAACCAGCAATGCAAAAACCATTTGAAAGGATCTGAACTACATCTGAAACTCACTCGAGCTACCCAGGAACCCGTCCGAATATACCAACAAGTCTCATAACATATTACGGACCTATTCGAGGCCTCAAATCACACATAACAACATCGAAACGATGAATCGTACCTCAATTCGAACTTAAACGAACTTTCAACTTCCAAACTTGCGCTGAAACATATCAAATCAACTCAGAATGAGCTCAAATTTTGCACGCATATCTGGAAACCACAATCCGAATATGATATCCTCAAAGTCAACTCTCGGTCAAATTTATGAACTTTTCAAACCTTCAAATTTCCAACTTTCTCCAATCAGCGTCGAATTCTTTTAGAGATATTCAAATGCATATCCGGGCTTATGTCCAAGTCCAAAATCACTATCCAGACCTAACGAAACCATCAAAACTCGGTTTTATGGTCAAACACACAAAAGTCAAATTTGTTCAACTTTACCGCTTAAGCTTCTAAAACAGGAATCATCCTCCCAAATTGATCCTGAATCATCCGAAAACTGAACTCGGCCATACACGCAAGTCATAACACATAATACGAAGCTGCTCGAGACCTTATATCGTCGTACGAGATGTTAATTCTCAAAACGGCTGGTCGGGTCGTTACAAGTATGGAGTCCAATTATCTCAAGAATAGCGGTCGTAGCGATGTATTTGTGATTAAATATAGTGATGACTAAATTTAGTGCATCAATGGTTTCACAAAGAGTACGTCAAATTTTAGTTAAGTTATAATAAGCTAAATCATGGTTTCTTGCATTTAACTTCATATTCATATTAATCTAGAAGTCAAGTAAAACGTGAAGCAAGAAGGTCACATATTCCAACATGGCACAAATAATTGTATAATCTACCCCCAAGTATGACTAACCCTAGCACATGCATATACGTTCATCACCTCATATATATGCATCACCCTCGTATGCAGCGAACAATATCAATTAGTAGAAAAAATTCTCCCAACAAATTTAAGCAAGAAACTTACTTCAAATAAGCCAAATCGATACACTAGAAGCGTCATCCCGCTCATATCGACCTCCGAACGTCACGAACCCCAATCCATGTGGTGAAAATCGCATCCAAAATCGTCCAAATCCGAGCTCCATAACTCAAAATATGATACAAATGACCAAAACCTTCGAAATAGAGTACTTTATTAACAATCCCCAGGTATATTCTTCTCGATCGCGGAACCAGCTTCGCAATCGGAAAGCACAAACTCCAATGCCCTAAAATTACTCGTCACGTTCGGGGCACACTCTACGCGAACGTGACTCACAGCTGACACAGAACTTCACGAATGCGGCTCCATCTACGCGAACATGATGAACAAGGCCTCCAGCTCCAGCTCCAGCTTCCAGTTCAACACTACGTGACCGTGATTCCACATGCGTGAACACGATGCTCAAGTCCCCACAACCTACGAGAACATGGTCTCCTAGCCGCGAACGCAATGAAGAAAGTACCCAACTCTAGATTTAGCCTACGTGATCGCGTCTATATCTTAGCGATCGCGAAGAACAACAAAGACATCATCAAACAACAGAAACCAGCAACTCCAAGCCAATCTGAAATCACCCTGAAACTCACCCGAGCCCCTCGGGACCTCGTCTGAACTTACCAATAAGTTCCAAAATATAATACAAACCTACTCGAGACCTCAAATCACATATAACAATATCAAAATCACGAATCGCACCTCAAATCAAACGTAATTAACTTTTGAACTTTCAACTTCTAAAATTCGTGCCGAACCATATCAAATCAACTCGGAATGACTTTAAATTTTGCACACAAGTTTCAAATGACATAACGAAGCTATTCCAACTCCCGAAACTAAAATTCGAACCTGATATCATCAAAGTTATGAATATTCCAAACCATATCAAATTCGGTCAAACTTATGAATATTCCAAACCTTAAAATTTTTAACTTTCGCCAAATAGTGTCGAAACCTTCTAGAAATATTCAAATATAAATTCGGGCATATGCCCAAGTTCAGAATCACTATCCGAACCTAACAAAACCATCAAAACTCCGATCTGAGTTCAACTACACAAAAGTCAAACTTGGTTAACTCTTTCAACTTAAAGTTTCTTAGTTGAGAATTATTCTTCCAAATTAATCCTGAATCACCTGAAAAAATAAAACCGACGATTCACAAAAGTCACAATACATCATATGATGCTACTCAAGACGTCAAACAGCTGAACGGAATGCAAATGCTCAAAACGACCGGTCGGATCGTTACAATAAAGTTGAAAACGAAATTTAGAAAATATTTTCCCTTCTTTTGTTAGGAAAAATATTTTCCTCCAATTGGAAGAAACTGAGTTTATGAAAAAAATATTTAAGCCAACCAAACATAAAAAAATGAAGGAAAATATTTTTCGAAAAATATTTTTCTTCGTACCAAACACACCCTACATGCTTCTAGTATATACCATATATCACATATAAAGTAATCAACTTACAAGGAAGAGTGCAATGGAATATCAAACCAGTAAAACTCTAACAATACTCATCACTAATAGACGTCACAATAGCAACAAATCATATAAAAAAAATCTAGTTATAGTAGAAAATAATATCAATTACACCTCAGTCCCCAAAAAGTTAGAGGTGGCTGTATAAATCCTCATTTCTTTATTTAAAATCAAATCATATCATCATCCTAACAAACAAAATAAAAGTTAAAATAAGTTATATAATATTAAATTCTCTAAACAAGTCTAAAACTTATTTTCAACAAGTAGATATCACATATATGGATCTTTTTCTTTAATTGGGCCATAGTTTTAGCTAAGTATGTATTGATTCCAAGATTTTATAGGTCTTTTGATATAATTTTCTTCCATGTTATTTTAGGTCTACTCTGTCCCTTTTAACACCTTCACTCACTATAGCTTCATACATACGGACCAATGTATTTATAGGTCGATGCAGGACATCACAAACCATCTCAATTGATTTTCTCCCATTTTATCCTCAATGCCCGGGATTAGAGGAGCATTTTAGGAATTTGAGGTATCGCTTGTAATATAATAAGGATGAAGTCTTATTCATATAGTAATCTAGCTTCATGCTACTTTCACATTCTGGCAAATATAGTCATTCCTATTCATATCTAATCTTGTATGAACGCACATTCATCTTAACATCTGAATCTCTTTAGCATTCATCTTGTGAATATGTTGAACTTTGGCAGCCCAACATTCACTATTGTATAACATTGTCGATCTTATAGTTGTTCAATAAAACTTAGCTTTTCACTTTGGTAAACATTTTTCTATCGCTGACACTCAAGTAGCACTTCTATACGGATCTTTATATAACCATGCAAAAAAACAAATTATAAAAATAAATCTACTTAAGAGGGGCTATATGAAATAAGAGGATTAGAAAAATCTTTGTTGAACATAGTATCCCCTACGTAGGTTTTTCATCCGAAATGCGGACTAGTTAAACAAGAAAGTGTACCATACTAAATGTGTGTGCCTATATGTTGATTTTTAATGTGTGTGTCCATATATAGATATTCAATATTGATAGGTGATTTCTTTCACCTACCTAAGATTTATACAGAATTACTCGATACTTGAAGTGGTAAGAGATAACAGTTATTGGTGCATAGTTGAGATAGCACAAGCTGGTCCAAATACCGTCATCGTTTAATAAAAGAATTTGTAAGGAGACAATTCATACCCTCAATTAATGTAGAATTATGAGGGGCTGGTCAAACTAGTACGTAAGCTCTTTTTAGCTTTTTAGTGTTTGGTAAAGTTAAAAAAGTGCTTAAAACAAGCTAAAAGTCATATGTAGGACAACTCCAACTTATTGTTTTTTGGCTTAAAAGCTACTCCCTCTGTTCCAATTTATGCGTTCTACTTTCTGTTTTTGAGATTGTCTAAAAAAGAATGTCTATTTTTATATTTAGCGACTCTTTAACTTCAACTTTCGACATTGCATATTTAAGACCATAATATTCAAGGACATTTTGGTACATTATATACATCTTTAATTTAAGATCACAAAACTTATTTTTTTAAACTCCATGCCAAAACTAAGACACATCATCATCATATTTCATATTATACTAAAAATAGAAAGCTCCTAACGTCAAACTTGAATTACTAAAATGCCCATAAAAATTGAATGACCTTTTTAATCTTTAATCAATTATTAGTACTCTAATATTTTGTACAAGAATATAAATATACATTAAAATCAATACTACTCCATCAGATTTGAATACTGTACAATGTTTCGGCCACCATAATATCTCTTGAAAATATATCAAATATGATCTTTAATGTATGTGGTATTCTTTGAAAACGGTCGTGTTCTTTGTACCATTTTATAACAGCCCAAAGCAATAGATTGTTGGACACCAATATACCATAAATGGCTGGGCTATTCTAAGAATTCTTAAAATGTGATAGAGGAATCATAAGGCATTATTGATGATTTCAACATAGCACAAAGATTTTCGTCAAAGAAAAAAAACGAGACAAGCTCAGAAAGGAACCAAAAGTTGAGCTCTTTGTCTCCACCTGGATGGCCTTTAAATCTATCCTCATTCTTTATAATGCAATTTTCTATATATATTTTTTCATATACGTTCTGGATTTTTCTCTTCTTTCTATTTTTTAAAATTCTTTGGTCAAATTTAGTTTGTTTAATTTTTTTTACATCTTAAACTTGCTGACTAAATTAATGTTGCCTCCTTATGATCGTATCTTCTGCAGGTCAGTTGTCATCTCAAAACTATTTATTGGACATTCTGTGTGATTTACCATGTTGGCTTAATTATTAGGCGTTTCTATTTTAAACATTCTTATTCTAAGAAATTCTCTCTATTATGACTTTTCATTTTTTTTATATGAGACCATACACTAGAGAGTAGTCAGAGAAAAAATTTAGGAAAACATACACATGAAAAACTTATCTCATCCCCGGGACTCTCTCACCCTCAACAAGTATATTATATATTTATAATGCCAAAGGCCCAAAGGTCAAAGCAATTCAGTGTTTGACCTTGCAATATGAGTAACACTCACTAAAGATGGGAAAAGACATGCAAAATTTGTAAACGTTGAATCTCAGGTTCAAGATAATGATTTTTGTTGTAGTACGTAACTGCACTATTGAAAGAATACATTGGTAATAGTGGTGTATGATTTTGAACAATTTGTGGATGCATTAGATTTGGATGTCATATGTAGATAATTTAAGAAGAAAATAGCAACACAGAGGATACTCCTTTATGTGATGCACCTCTTTTAAAACTTTGAATAACCACAAGAATATAAAAAAACTAACTTATATGTGTATATTATAAAGCTACTGGCTATGTATGTCGTGTACTACCTACTACTTTAAACTACAACTACGAAAATAAAATAGTCTTGAGATTATGTATTTAACCACACACACATTCACACACTACTACATGTATATGTTACAGCTCAGCAATTGTTACAGCTCAGCACTCTTAGATAGTGATATTAGCATTAGTTAGTAAGTATTAGAGAAGTGGTTAGCTGTTAGTTATTCTATATAAATACACGTGTAAATATCTTAATCAATGAGATAGTTTTCATTCTCTCAGAATTTGGAAGCTTCTTCTCCACATTTCTCTTTCTAGGTTCACACATTTGTTCTGCCAATGGAGCTCCTTCTGAGCTCAACTCATGTTGCTACTTCGATTTTGACATGGTATCAGAGCCGAGGCTTCGATCTCGACCTCATTCTCGCAGTTTCTCCGTATTAATTTAGTTCTAGCTCGTTCGATTGAAGAATTGTGGTGAGAAATTAGGGTTCATCCCAGATCCAATACTTCTGCTATTTTGACTGCAAATTTACCTCTATCTCTGTAATTTTCTACTTGAATCATGTCTAAAGAAGGCGATGTTTTGGATTCGACTAATCCCCTTTACATGCACCCGTCTGAGAGTGCCGAGTCTATGTTAGTGCCGGTACCATTTGACGGAACTGGATACAGATCCGGGAGAAGAGGAGTACTGAGGGCTCTCTCTGTAAAAAAAACAAAGTAGGTTTCATCACGGAAAAATGCAAAAAGCCGGATTCTAACGCTTCGACCTTTGAACAATGGGAGTGTTGCGATGATATGGTCACATCGTGGATTTTGAACTCACTCTCAAATGACTTGGCAGATAGCTTGCAATATGTCAGTGACGCTAAGGAACTCTGGGAGGAATTGGAGGACAAGTATGATCAAACTAACAGTGCGAAGCTCTATCAACTTCAAAGGGAAATCAACGATAAAAGCCAAGGAGCTCTAGATATTACTGGATACTACACAAAAATAAAAATACTATGGGAAGAATTAAATACCCTAAATGCACATGCTGAATGTAAGTGTCAGTGCACTTGTAGAGCCAAAGTAAATATGCACAAAGCAAAACATGATAGGAGACTGATTCAATTCCTCATGGGATTAAACGAGGTGTATATAGTGGTGCGAGGCAGCATTTTGATGATGAATCCTTTGCCTAGCTTGGCACAAGCCTTCTCAATCCTTATTCAAGAAGAAAAGTAAAGGGAAGTAAGGACTCATAATCAATTTGTACTAGAGTCTACTTCACTAAATGTGAGTGATGCAGGCAATAACAATTTCCGAATAAATTACACTCACAACACCAACACTGGTGAGAACAATGGACTCAGGGGGGCAATTTTCATGAAGGCACGGAATTTTTGCGAGAATTGTAAGAGGCTAGGACATACGAAGGATAAATGCTACAAACTTCATGGGTATCCGCAAAGTAACAATAACAACAAATTCAATAATCAACACATATTCAACAACAACAACAATAAGTTCAACAACCAACAAATGTTCAACAGAGCCAACAAAGGCAAAGGGACTGCATCAAATGTTTTTGGTACACAACATGATGGGCTGAATATAGGAGAAAATGAAGGTGATTTCCAGGATCAAAATCGAAGCATACATAATCTGAGCAAAGAGCAATATGGTCAGTTATTGAGGCTGCCGGAGAATTTTCAGACTTAGTGTGGAAATGCAGGGTATGTTTCTGGGAGTGTCAACTTGAACAGTGGAGTTGTTAACTTCGCAGGTATTGTGGCATTCTCTGTTTACGTTGAGTGTAATTCACAATCATATGAGTGCTTTGAACCAAATATTAATTCCTGGATCCTTGATTCCGGAGCTATACACCACATGACCTATAAGAAATCCCTACTAATCAATATTAGAACCTTAGTTTATCCCTTTCTGGTATCACTACCTAATGGATATAAAGTAAAGGTGACACAACATGGTGAAGTAATTCTTAGCCCTAAGTTCACTCTAAAAAAGGTCCTCTATGTGCCTAGTTTCAAATACAACTTAAAATATGTACATTCCTTGACAGTGCAACTTGATTGTATTGTCATTTTTACCAAATTTGTCTGTCTTATTCTGCAGGCTCCTTCAATGAATAGGCCTCTGGATATTGGTAAAGCCAAGAATGGTTTGTATTTTTCGTGTTTAGAACTCAGCAATAGTAATTCTATTTTTAATTGTGCATCAAATAATTCTGTTTCATCCAGTGATTCTGTGTCATCCTGTACATAGAGTTTCAAATCCATCCCATGTATATGTAGATAAGATACATTCTCATGTCATCCATGTTGTAAATACCTCAGTTATAAATAAAGGAAGTGATTGTCTTGTGTCCAATTATGTGGCTGATGGATCCTTGAGAAAAAAAATCTTATAGATTCTTTGTGGCATAACAGATTGGGACATGTGCCTTTTGTCAAAATGAAGGGTATTTCATCCATACTAGTGACTTTTACATCTAAACAACCCTTCATTTGCCATATATGTCCCATGGCAAGACAAAGGAGGTTGCCTTTTCCCCAAAAGATCACATCCACAACCAAAAATTTTGAATTACTACACATTGATTTGTGGGGACCATACCATGTTACAATTCATGATGGCTATAGATATTTCATTACACTAGTGTATGATTACAGTAGGTCAACATGGACACATCTTTTGGCATGCGAGAGTAATGCATTGAAAATCCTAAAAGCCTTCACAGCCATGGTAGAAAACCAATTCAATACCTCAATCAAATCTATTATAACAGATAATAGACTGGAATTTACCAGTTCTGAAACTATCTCCTTTCTTCAAACTAAAGGTATTTTGCACTAGAAAATATGTCCCTACACACCACAACAAAATGGTGTTGTGGAGAGAAAACACAAGTATCTACTTGAAATAACAAGAGCACTACTTTTTCAATCAAAATTGCCCCTGAAATATTGGGGAGAGTGCATTCTCACAGCCACATATCTGATAAATAGACTACCCTCTTCCCTCTTTCATAGTAAATGTCCTCTTGAACTGCTTTATCAAAAGGAGCCCACTTACTCACATCTCAGGAGTTTTGGGTGTCTTTACTTCCTCACTATCCTTAAAGGCCACAAAGACAAATTTTAGCCAAGATCAACACCCCATATTTTTGTAGAATACCCTTTTGGTACAAAAGGGTACAAGGTCCTTAGTCTAGCCACAAAGAAGATACATGTCTCAAGAGATATAATTTTCCATGAAAATGTGTTTCCTTTTGCTTTATCCTCTAATTCTAATAGGGTATCTAGTCTTGGTTAGGTTTCTTTGGCTTTTCAAACTTTTTCAAGCCAAACAGGATCCTCATCTAACACTGGTGGTACAACCACCATTCCCCACTCACCTGAATCACTTCACAATGCAGAGTCACATGTAACTTTGTCTGGTAGTGATCATTTGCAAATTGATACATACTCAAATGAACACACAACACCTAATTCACCTTCACCAGGCCCTACAGGTACTAATATTTCCCATGTACCTGCTTTGCACCAACAGAACATGTCACTTATTTCTCACAGACCTACTAGAACACACAAAACACACGTGTACTTAAAGGATTATGTGTGCTCCATTCCCAAACTTCGACCCCATCATTATGTTCCTATTTCTCTTTGTGTGAAACCCTCCAGTAGCAATTCTAGTACATCATCTTTTTCCTTTAATACTTCAGTACCTCATGCACAATATGTATCCCTAAATGCCTTAATTCCAGATAGTCAACAATTTGTCAAGATCATCTCACTTGATTGTGAACCTAACTCATATGAAGAAGCATCCATGAATCCTGCTTGGAAAGCAATAATAACACAAGAATTTGAAGCATTACATACTAATAACACTTGGGACTTGGTCCCTCTACCAGCTGGTAAAAAGGCAATAGGGTGCAAGTGGGTGTACAAAATTAAACACAAATCATATGGGAGTGTTGAGAGATTCAAGGCAAGGCTGGTTGTAAAAGGGTACACACAACAAGCTGGGATAGACTACACTGAAACCTTTTCTCCAGTTGTTAAGATGACTACAGTGAGAGGGCTAATTGCAGCAGCAATTAAAAAGGGATGGCAGCTCTTTCAACTGGATGTGAATAATGCATTCCTTCATGGAGACCTTCATGAAGAAGTATATATGGTTATACCTCCTGGTCTGGTAGTAGAGAGGCCAGACTTGGTGTGCAAGCTAAATAAGTCCCTTTATGGCTTAAAGCAGGCAAGTAGGCAATGGTATGAAAAATTAGCAGAGGCATTGTGTTCCAGGGGGTATGTACATTCAATGTTGGATTATTCCTTGTTTTACAAGAAAGCTGGAGCTTCAGTCATTTTTGTTGCCATGTATATCAATGATGTTATAATCACAGGGTCCCAACTAGATGAGATTGAATCACTAAAAGGTTTCCTACATGAGACATTTAAGATAATGTATTTGGGGAGGTTGAACTACTTCTTAGGGTTGGAGGTTTTGTATAAACATGATGGTGTCCTAATATCCCAAAGAAAGTTCACCATGGATCTATTGAAGGAATATGATTGTCTGCAGTATTCTCCAACATCTTCTCCTCTTGATCCTTCAATCAAGTTAAAGGTGGATGAGGGGACTCTACTGCGAGATCCAACATATTATAGAAAGTTGATTGGTAAACTGAATTTCCTTACTCATACTAGAGTCGACATTGCTTATAGCGTGCAACACTTGAGTTAGTTCATGCAAAGTCCTAGAGATCCTCACTTGAAGGCTGTATTTCATGTGCTAAGATACCTCAAAAGAGATCCAAATTTGGGCATCTTTCTTTCTAATAGTGAAGACTACAGAGTTCGAGCCTTCTGTGACTCAGATTGGGCAACATGTCCTCAGTCCAGAAAATCAGTAAGTGGGTACATAGTGCTTCTTGGGGCCAGTCCCATTAGCTGGAAGTCAAATAAAGAGTCTACTATTGCTCTTTCTTCTAATGAGGCAGAATACATGTCCACTAGGAAGGTGGTTGGGGAGCTGGTTTGGCTTGCAAGGCTGTTGATGAGCTCATTGTACCTCTGTCTTTCCCCATACCAGTCTTCTATGATAGCCAAGTTGCCCTACACATTGCTAAAAACCTAGTGTTTCATGAGCGTACGAAGCATATTGAAGTGGATTTTCATTTTGTCCGCAACAAACTTCAAGAAGGGCTGATTTCTTTACATTGCATTCCTACAAATGAGCAACTAGCCGACATATTTACCAAGTCTCTTACTGGGATCAAACATTCTTCCTTCTTAGAAAGTTGGGTGTGACCTCCTTACCTCCAACTTGAGTGGGGTACTTGAGATTATGTATTTAACCACACACACACTCACACACTACTACATGTATATGTTACAGCTCAACACTCTTAGTTAGTGATATTAGCATTAGTTAGTTAGTATTAGAGAAGTGGTTAGCTATTAGTTTTTTATATAAATACACGTGTAAATATCTTAATCAATGAGATAGTTTCCAGTCTCTGAGGAAGCTTCTTCTCCACATTTCTCTTTCTAGGATCACACATCTATTCCGCCATTGGAGCTCCTTCTGAGCTCAACTCATGTTGCTACTTCGATTTTTACAAAGAGAAATGTCTGAACTACTATTATGTGGAAGATCATTGCATCAATTTATGAATGACATGTATATAGAGGTAGAAACAAGGAAAGTTGAATACTTTATGAAAGAGAAACTTTAGATGGAAAATATAAAATGACAGTGATATATAGTGTCACGAGAGAAAATTGAAAAGATATAGTAAGTCAAGACTAGCTATTTCCAGCCTATTCATTCAAGATCTTATGGATATGCGACGAAACTTACCACTTTACACATTTATTTTAGTTTTATGACTAATACTAATGTTTTTAGAATATATGCTATCAAATCTTCCTTTATATTTTTTTTCTACCTAGCACATATGTTTAGTTCTAATATATTTGTTATTTTTAAAGGTTATTGATATAGGATACAAGTGCAACACATGTGACCAAAAATAGCAAATTAAAATAGAGGGAGTATCTATGTTTGGCCAAGTATTTTAATATCACATCCCTTATAATATTTATAATTCCAACATTACCTCAATTACAAAATCTCTATACTATGCTTCCTTCTCTTTTCTTCTCCACAACGTTCTTCCACTTTTTTTTCTCTTCCTTGATAAAGACTTAAGTTGTTGGTATTTAACAGAAGCTAAGGCTAGACAACAATTGGTTCATACATGAAGATAAGTTCGGGGATGATAACAACACCAACCTTTTATGATTACATAAACATAAATTTGGATCCTCACGTTTAAACTTAATATCCGTCTTAGTCTTTGCTAGTACTGAAATTTTGTTAAATTGCAAAAATGACAGCGTTCGAGTGCTTGTATGCAGAACTTGAGGGCAAAGGCGGGGATAAGAAATTGTACATGCTAGACAAAACGAAGGAGAGGAGGGCTGATATCTCAATTTCATGAATCCAGCAATGAATTCGATGATTGAGCAGCTGAATCAGTAGTTTTGCAGAGAAACTCGAGAATTCCAGTTATGTAATTAAGAAAATGTAGAAGAGAGAATTGAGAGGGAAATTGTAATAGCTCTTTATTGATGAGAAAGTAAAAATGTTATAATGTAATCCTTTTATGAATGAATACACTAAATTTCTCAGGAAGAATCTCCTCTCTTAACTAACTAACTAACATCCTAATTAACAATAATTTCCAAGTGACTTGGCACTCGATTAACTGCCAACTGACTGTGCTGAGTTGGAGCTATTGAGCTTGAGCTGGATGTGATCATTATAAATTTTATATATCAATACTCCCTCATGTAGAATATCCTTGACCACAAAGATCAAAATGATAGGAACCTGATCTTTAGTGCATTAAAAATATTCCATGCAGCATAATTTGATGGTAAGCTTATCCACTTAACTAAGACTTGAGCCACACTTTATTCCCTTTTTTCACCATTCTCCTTTCTAAAATGGACTCTGGTTTGGGACAATGAGGGCTGGCAATGTCAGTACTGGGAAGATAAGTGATCTGTTGGCAACTCATAGCATTTCTTTAATGACACATACACAGTGGTATAACTTCACTGATAGGGAAAATAGGAGTGTATATGCCACACCCACCTTCTTGATAATATAAAATGATCCATAGTATTTAGCAGCCAATTTGTGAAATGGTTGTGTAGCAATGCTCAGTTGCCTGTAAGGTTGAGTCTTGAAATAAACCCAATCACCAACTTTAAAATTTCTATCACTCATATGAGAATCATTTTGTTGCTTCATCCTTAACTGAGCTCTCAGCAAATGGTATTGCAATAGTTGTAATTTCAATTCTTTGTTGATGAGAGTGTTGTCTACATCAGCTGAAGTTGATTCACCTGGCAAATAAGACAAATGTAGAGGGGGTGGTCTTCCATAAAGAGTCTCATAAGGTATAGTTCTTATGGCAGAATAGAATGAAGTATTGTGCCAATATTCATCCATATGTAAGTAAGAATACCAATCAGTAGCTTCCTCATAACAGAAGCATCTCAAATATGTTTTTAGGCATCTATTCAAAACCTCAGTTTGCCCATTAATTTGAGGATAATAAGTTGATGAGGTGTTTAGTTAGACTCTTTGTATTGTGAGAAGCTCCTGCCAAAAAGAACTTAAGAATACTGTATCTCTGTCACTGACAATGAAATCTGGTAGACCATTAAGTCTATAGACGTGTTTCATAAACACCTTAGCTACAGATTGAGAGGTATAAGGGTGTTTTAGATGAATAAAGTGGTCATACTTACTGAGCTTGTCTACTATGACTAATATCACCTCATACCCCTTGGACTTAGGTAGTCCATTAATGAAATCCATGCTGATTTGAGACCATACTACCTCAGGAATTGGAAGGGGTTGTAAGAGACCAGGATAAGCAGCTAAGTCAGCTTTATTCCTTTGACAAATGTCACATTTCTGCACAAAAAGTCTTGCATCTTCTCTTATGCCCTTCCAGTAAAATAATGTCAAGATCCTCTACAATGTTGCTTACATGCCAGAGTGACCATCTTGGGGAGTAGAGTGCCATGAAGCAATAATATCGAGTCGAAGCTGGGGCACTCTACCAACTATTAGCTTGCCCTTCCTCCTCAATTGATCCCGATACCGGGTAAACTAACTGTGAGCTGCAGAAATCACTTTCAGTTGTTCAATGAGCATCTTTAAATCGGGATGTGTGTCCCAGTTGTGTGATATGGGTTGTAACAACTTTGAGTTGGTCGTGAAAATGACCAATGAAAATAGCTCAACTCCAGATACTCTAGAGAGGACATCTGCCACCTTGTTTTCAATCCCCTTTCTTGTATTCAATGACATAGTCAAAAGACATCAATTTTGTCAACCACATTAACTAAGAATTGGTGTGAATCTTCTGTTCCATTAGAAATTTGAGAGCCCTCTGATCAGTCTTGATAATGAACTTCTGACCAAGCAAATATTGGGACCACTTTGTTATTGGATAAACAATAGCTAACAGCTCCCTATCATAAACTAAGAGAGCAGCATGTATAGGGGAATAGACTTTGCTGATAAAAGTAATATGGTCACCTTATTGCATGAGGACAACACTTATCCCTTGACCACGCGCATCAATCTCCACCATAAAAGTTTTGTTAACATCAGAAAATGCTAGGACTGGTGCTTGAGTTAAAGCAGACTTCAACTGCTCAAAAGCTGTAGAGCCAGCAGGTGACCATTTGAAATTATCCTTCTTAAGAAGATCAGTTAATAACTTACTGATAACCCCAAATTCTCTGATGAATCTCCTGTAGTACCCTGTTAAACCTAAGAATCCTCTCAGTTGCTTAATAATAGTTGGTAGGGGCCAATTCTTCACAGCTTCTACCTTTTGAGGGTCTGTTAAGACTCCTTCAGCAGTAATGAAATTCCCCATATATTATATTCTTTCAATCCCAAAGAATAACTTTCTATGCTTAGAAAATAGTTGGTGCTTCCTCATCTTATTGAACATAGACCTTAAAAGTAACAAATGGTCTTCCATATCTTTGTTGTAAATCAGTATGTCATCAAAGAAAACCAACATAAATTTTCTAAGGAAAACCTAAAAAAGTGAGTTCAACGGCCTTGAAACATTGCAGGAGCATTTGATAAGCCAAATGGCGTTACCAGATATTCAGAGGACCAGCATAAGTTCTAAGGTTATTTTTGGCACATCTTCAGTGGCCATTCTCAACTGGTGATAACCAAATCTTAGGTCTATTTTTTAGAATACCTTAAACTCTCCTAAATCATCCAATAGGTCTTCTAAAATTGGGATGCACAATTTATTCTTCACAATTTATTTATTTAAGTCTATATAATCAACACATAGCCTCCATGTACTATCCTTTTCAACTAAAACTACAGTTGCATCAAAGGCACTTCTACTAGGTTGAATGATACTCTAGTTATTTGTTAGATTAATGATTTAATAATATCCTAACTGGATATTTGTTGGGTATTTTATTTACTGGTTCAGTACCAACTTGCAATATGATTATGTGATCAAACAGTCCTCTCGAGGGAGGTTATTGTGTAGGTTCCTTGAATATATCTTTAAACTCATGCAGAAATTTTAAGAGTCTAGGATCTTGTTCAGCTTCTACTATGGATTCTGGAGAACACCATTTTAGTGTATTACACATAGCAGGTACTACTTGGATCCTACAAAGTAGAGATTGGTTACCTAAGATTTTGATTAATTTTCCAGCTCCAGGGGTCAAAATTTGTTTTCATGCTTCCCTGAGGACATGCTTCCTTCCCTTGTAGTAGAACTCTATGGTAAGGGTTCTAAAATTTATTTTGATATCTCCCAATGTCAACAACCATTGGACCCCAATACCACAACACAAAATCCTAGTGGTAGCAGTAAAAACTCAGCATAGAACTCAGCCCTTTGCAACAACCATGAGATTTTACACACCTTATCAACTCTCATCACGTTTCCATTGGCTGCATCTACCAACTAGGGTGTAGTGGATTTAATAGGATACTTCAATTTTTCCACTAACTCTGGGTCAATGAAATTATGAGAACTACTAGTATCCACCAATATATTAAATGGGTTTTTATACTGGTATCCAGTTACCCTTAAGGTTATGTACCCTAGAGATCCATTCAAGTCATGGATGAAAATATCCACCTACTCCCCTTGTTGAATTAATTACAACCCTTGTTTCTCTGGTTCATCCACCACTTCCTCTTTTGAAAATTGCTCTCCTTCCTGCTCTTCTTGTTCAAGTAGGTATAATCGTTTCAAATTCTTTCATTTGTGGCTAACTACATACTTCTCATTATAGAAGTAGCATAAGCCCTTAGCTCTTTTTTCATTCATCTCCTCGAAACTCAATGTCCTCATGTTAAACCCCTTAGAACCTATAGAGTAACCATAGTTTGGAGTTGGTAACAAGGGTCTACTATTGTTCCTTTGGTCTGCACTCCTTCTGGAAGAGTTTATTTGTGAATTTGTCATAGGTGAGGGTTGACTGATAACAGCAAGATAAGATTTTTACATTCTGGTAGTCTTATAGACTTGTGATACGGTAGTGGGGTTTGTGATTTTCACTGCAATGTTCACTCCATGTTTCAAACCACCAAGGAAGCAGCTGATGGCATTTTCTTGAGATACATTGACCCTGGTGAGATGCCTTTCAAACACAGCTTGCTACTCTTTGCCATTACCTGTCTGTCTAACCTTCTTGAGTTCCACCATGGGGTCATCGATATCCACTCCAAACCTTTTCACCAAAGCCACCATATATTCAGTCTGTGTAGCAAGTTGGAGGTATTGTCTATAACCTACGTATGCTAAATTCCACTGAATGGCTTCTCCTTCCAACTGCATTGCAACCACTTCCACCTTTTCTTCAGCTGCAACCTTCTCCATGAAGAAAAATTGTTCGACCTTGAATAACCAACACTTTAAATCTTTACCTGAGAATCTCAAAACTTCCATTCACGACCATCTATTGAAATTTGAATTATGATGACTACAACTGGCAGGGTTTTTTCCTCTCTGAGGTCTTTCTTCAAATGGTTCATCCTCCTGTTGCATTGGAGTTTTATCCCTTCGATATTCTTCTGAAGTTGCGATCTATTTCTGTAAATATGCACCTTCCGGTCTAACCTTTTGAGAATAGACACTTCCCCAACAAGAACTCTAACATCAGAGATCAACTTCTCCATTAATTCACATAATTCTTCTACTTCTGTCGAAGAGTTTTCAATGGATCTTGCTCTTTTTTGTCATAATTGCCAAGGAGACGACTGATCGAATACCACTGATATCTCAATTACAGGAATCCATCAATTAATTTGAGGATTAAGCAGCTGAATCAGGAATTTTGCGGAGAAACCCGAGAATTCCAGCTATGAAATGAAGAAAATGTATTTGAGAGATAAAATGAATTGAGAGGGAAATTGTAATAGCTCTTTATTAATGAGAATGTAAAAATATAACAATGTAATCCTTTTATGAATTAATACACTATCTTTCTCATGAAGAATCTCCTCTCTTAACTAACTAACTTACTCCAACTAATTTCCTAACTAACAATAATTGTCAGCTCACTTGGCACTCAACTTACTGCTAACTAACTGTGCTGAGCTGGAGCTACTGAGCTTGAGATGGATATGATCATGATGAATTTTGTATATCAAGGGCCCAAGACCTAGATCAAGTGGAGTGCATCAAAGAAGAGGAAGGTAATGTTTTGGTGGAAGAGGCACACATTAGACGAAGTTGACATATATACTTCCATAAATTCTTGAATGAAGATGGGGACAGGAATATCGTGCTAGGTAATTGAAATATTTGGAGAGTCATCGGGACTCGACTATTGTAGGCGTATTAAGGTCGGGGAGGTTAAAAGGGCTATGCATAAAATGAGCAGGCGAAAAGCGATTGGGCCAGATGAGATCCCAGTTGAATTTTGGAAGAGCGCAGGACGGGTAGGTTTGGAGTGGCTGACTAGGTTGTTTAGTGCCATTTTCAAGATGGCGCAGATTCCTGAAGCAAGGAGATCAATGGAGTACAATGGTTTCGTCGTACAAAAACAAAGGTGATATTCAAAATTGCAACAACTATAGAGGTATCAAGCTGCTAAGTCATACTATGAAAGTTTGGGAGAGGGTGGTGGAGATGAGGGTGAGGAAGGGTATGTCTATTTCCGAGAACTAGTTTCATGCCGTGGCGATCGACTACGGAAGCCATTCACCTTGTGAAGAGACTGGTTGAACAGTTTAGCAAGAGGGAAAGGGACTTACATATGGTGCTCATCGTCTTAGAAAAAGTATACGACAAAGTCCCATGAGAAGTTTTTTGGAGATGTATGGAGTCTAGACGTGTACTTATAGCATACATTAGGGTGATTAAGGAGATGTACGATGGATCCAATACCCCCGGTGAAGTATCACGACTCAAATCCCAACCGTGGGGTTGTGTTGGCGCCTAATATCCATTTGCTAGGCAAGCCAATATTAGCTAACTACTTGACCAGTTTTAACAATTTATAAGAGAGTAATGATATTGATAAACTCGAAAATGAACAAGGTATTTTTATATAAATAACGCGGTACTAAACTACTCCCTGAAATCTGGAGTCATAAGTACATGAGCAACTAGAAAACTACAAATATAGTCTAAAATAAAGTACAACTATCTAAAACAATATAAACAGTAAATGTGATGGAGGGGGACTTCAGGGACTGTGAACGTCGAGCAGCTCTACCTCAAGTCTTTTATAACAATTGAATTCGAGAAGTCTCTATTGTGTGCTGCTAGGACCAACACCTGGATCTACACAAGAAGTGCAAAAGTGTAGCATGAGTACGACCGACATCATGTACTATGTAAGTGTCGAGCCTAACATTGACGAAGTAGTGACGAGGCTATGGAAAAACACTCAGAATAATTTGTACGAAATATAAGAACAGAATACATAAATAAAAATAAAGCAGTAAACTCATATAAACATACCTGAAGGTCAACTACCAGAGGCCCCAGAATAACATGATCTTAAACCTCATATCACAATACCGAGAATAAATGTTACAACCACAAACAAATACAACACATCAACTATGTTAC
Organism: Nicotiana tomentosiformis; assembly: GCF_000390325.3. Lineage (NCBI taxonomy): Eukaryota > Viridiplantae > Streptophyta > Magnoliopsida > Solanales > Solanaceae > Nicotiana > Nicotiana tomentosiformis. Next base: position 95,210,141 of record NC_090823.1, read on the forward strand.
GGCGCACAACCCAATCCCAAAACTTACCACAATAACTGTTCGGTGTGCAACCCGATCCCAATATTAAATACAATAATTGTTGCGGCGTGCAACCCGAACCCAATATCAATTGATTTCAATATTGTTGTAGCGTGCAATCCAATCCCAATATCAAATCATTTATCTTATCAACTTAACACAATTAGTTACTGAATCTCAACACAAAAGGGAAATGAAATGAGCAGGACATTAAGGAACTACCAGTACAAATGAAGAATAGCCAATACCTCATAATTTCAAACCTTAGCAATACATTAATACCGGAATAGCTAAATGGCTCACATAAATGGAATAACATAATAAAGTGCACCAAGTAATACAGGGATAACTAAAGCAGGTAAAACATGAGATAACGAAAATATACAATTAATGCAAGTAGGAATATGTAGCATGTAAGCAGATATTGAGCGAGAAATGAATGGATAGAAACAAGTAACAACTAAATATCAGATAGCAAGTAAAGCATGGATAACAAGTAAGAACATGTAGCAGTTAAAGCATGTAACAAGAGATAACATGAAATAAATTAGGACATGAAAGTAAATAGCTCAATCCCTCATGTTCTGATCACATGACGATACATATACACTCGTCACCTCGCATATACGTCGATTCCCCACATAATTCACATAACAATAAAACAACAAATTCTAGTTCCCTCAAGTCAAAGTCAGACACGACACTTACCTCACTCTGCATCCAAATCAATCAAACAACCACGACTTTGCCTTTCGAACATGCTTCCAAACCAACCGAATTTACTCAATTATCATTCACACAATTCAAAATAAGCTTTAGAAACTACCCACTAATGAAAAAGGTTCAATCTTTGATGAAATTGAAAAGGTCAACAAAAGTCAACCCCATGCCCTCTTGGTCAAAATCCAAGATCCGAACCAAAATTCGATTACCCATTCACCCTCGAGCCCAGTTATGTGATTTGTTTCAAAATTTGACCTCAATTTGAGGTCTAAAGACCAATTTTGTAAGATTCCTAAATTCTACCGAAATCCCTAATTTCTATCATGAAAATCCTAGATTTGATTTTAAAAACTCATGAAAAATAATGGGGAATTGAAAGAAAGTGGATTAGAGTTGCTTACCAATAATTTTGGGAAGGTAAACACTCAAGAAAATCGCCTCTAGAGTGTTTGGGGCTGAGAAATGGTATAAAATGAGCTAAGTCCCGATTTTTTCATCTTTTATCCAACTGCATGTGTCGCATTTGGGAACTCTTATTCGCAAATACGATACCCGCAAATGCGACACGCCGATCGCAAATGAGATCAGTGCATTAGGCCCAACTAAGTCGCAAATGCGGATGTGAACTGCCCACATCGCAAACGCGTACAAAAACTTAGCAAATGTGAAGCTCACTCCCAGGACACTGTGTCGCAAATGCGACTCTGAGGTCGCAAATGTGGTCTCAGCTTGGTTCACAAATGCGAACTATTCTTCGCAAAAGCGAAGTTCTAGCCTAGCATCGCAAGTGCGATAAATTGACCGCAAAAGTGACGCTTGTAAATGCGAGCCAAACCTCGCAAATGTGAGATCTGCAACTGAACACCAGGAAATGCATTGCACCAGTTATCTTCAACCCATCCAAACTCATCTGTTACACACCCGAAACTCACCTGAGCCCCTCGAGCTCCAAACCAAACATGCACACAAGTGTAATAACATCCTACAAAACTTGCTCGCTACCTCAAATCATCAAAATAACATCAAATAACTAGAATCGATCATCAAAACTCATGATTTTTCACTTGAAAACTCATTTTCACAAATTTTCACATAGCGCGCCGAAATGCGCTTGGATCACCCCGAACCCCAACCAAAAGTCCGTACAAGTCCAAAAATATCATACGAAGCTACCAGAATTGTCAAAATATCGATCCGATGTTGTTTACCAAGAATGTTGGCCGTGGTCAATCCAAATATCATTTTAAGCAAAAATTTACTTTTGACTCAAATTTTTATGTAAATTTTTTTTGGAAAATGACATGGACTATGCACGCAACTCAAGAAACATCAAATGAAGCTAATAAAGGTCTTGGAATAGTTAAATAAGGTCTAGTACTCAAAATGACCTATCAGGTTGTCACATAAAGACAGTGTGCAGTGACTCAGGTCATTTTCTAGTCTTTGTGGGATCGCATAGGAGATATGCCCTTAGCTCATTTTTATTTGCCCTGGTGATGGGTAAATGGTGCACGTTATTTGCAGATGACATAGTATTGATTGACGAGGCAAGGGGAGGTGTTAACACCAGGTTGGAGGTTTGGAGACAAACCCAAAAGTCTAAGGATTTCAGGTTGAGCAGGATTAAGACAAAATACCTGGAGTGCAAATCTAGTGATGTAACGCACAAAACGGACATGAAAATGCGGCTTGATACATAAGTCATTCCGAAGAGGAAGTTTCAAGTATCTTGGGTCTATAATCCAAGTTATGGAGAAATTGATGAGGATGTCACTCATCGTATTAGGTAGGGTGGATGAAATAGAAGCTCGCAACCGGTGTTTTGTGTGATAAAAATGTGTCATCTAGACTTAAAGGCAAATTATATAGAGTGGTTGTTAGACCGATTATGATGTACGGAGTAGAGTTTTAGCTAGTCAAGAGCTTTTATGTCCAGAAGTTGCAAGTAGCGGAGATGAGGATGATGAGATGGATGTATGGGTATACTAAGAGAGATAAGATCATGAATGAAGATATTCGAGATAATGTGAGAGTGCCCCATGTGGTGGACAAGTTGCGAGAAGCGAGGCTGAGTTGGTTCGGGCATGTAAAAGGAGATGCCCAGATGCTCCAGTGAGAAGGTGTGAGAGGCCGGCCATGGTGGGTTTGAGAAGGAGTAGAGGTAGGCCTAAAAGTATTGGGGAGATGTGATAAGGCAAGATATGACTCATCTTCAGCTTACCGAAGACATGGCCTGTGATAGGAAGGTGTGGAGATCGAAAATTAGAATAGAAGGCTAGTAGGAAGTTGCGAGTGTATCCTTTTACTTTTTGTATGATCAATAGTATTGTCATATATTATTACGAGTTGTTTCTTTTGTTTTAATTTTCTTGTTATCATGTTGATGGTACTGTTTTGTGTTATTGTTTCCTTTTCATGATTTATACACTATTGTTTTCTTTTCAACAAATGATGTGACTATGCTTCGCCCGAGCCGAGGGTCTATCGAAAACAATCTCTCTACCTTCACAAGTTTAGAGATAAGATTGCGTACACACTATCTTTCCCATATCTCACTTATGAAATTACACTGGATTTATTATTATTATTATTATTACTGTAGCAATTGGATTAAAAAAAACGGTGATACAATTATAAGATTAAAAAAAACTTTGTAGCTAAAAGTGTGAGATTGCCAAATCTTCTGAGTAAATATATAAAATATGTATTATCTAAGGTAATCAGTTTAAAGTGAAAGTGAACTGAAAGTATAAATTATTTTGTATTTGAATCAATTTAGAATTAGAAATCTTATGGTAATCAACTCCTTTAAAGGGGAGCCTGAGCGTAACTGATAAAGTTATTGCCATGTAACCGAGAGGTCATGGATTCGAACCGTAAAAACAACCTCTTGCGAAAATTCAGGATAAGGCTGCTTACAATAGATCCTTAACAGAAAAAAGTACTGACCAACACTTGTTTAGCAAACACATCAGCAGCTTTTTTCAGCTTCAATACTTCTATCCCGACACATAACTAGTTATTTATAAAATCAGCTCTGGCACTTAAAGTGGCTTTTAAGTACCACTGCTAAGGAGTCACTTTTTTTCAGCTCATCCAAACAGACTCTACTCCATGGAAGTTAAGTTAGGAGAACCGGGTTCTTTCCTATGACAAGGAGCAGTACTATCATTCTCATGAGTTTTTACTATCACTTGGTTTTGGTAAGAAAACAGACAGTAAGGTACTAGCAGCATTTTGGGCAATTATTTTCGGTTTACAATAGGGGGGAAATCATCTTACATTTTGTCAACTTTTTCCAGCTGCATAAAGCAGCAACAGATTGGTTGACAAATGACAATACTTTACCCAGTAACACCTCTTTACCAAATTCCTTGCAAGCACTATCAGGAATGGAACAAAAAGAAATTGTTACACCTATGTGTTAGCATAATTATGTAAAAAAATCCCATACTGAGACTATGGTTTAAGTGAATGAAAAATCCTGTAACTGATCGATCAATCCAATATTTGAAATAAGCAAAACTATGACAGATTTTCAGGGTATTACATGCTTGGATTATCCATGTTCTTCATGCTTGACAATCTTGACGGTGAGCTCCAAGGTGCATAATGAAACAAGCTACCATATCCATTCCGGCATGTTGTGCTGAAACTTCTAATCTCTCTTTTTCTCTTTCTGAGGCGTCGGCTTTTGATATATGATAATTTGACTTAAGATGGTACCATTCATCAGTACACCAAGCGCAGACCCCAAGGCAACTGCAAGCAAATCAAGGAGACTTGGAGAGTTAAAGGGGAAGGATTGATCAAATTACAAAGATCATACAAGGATAGACGTGAAGCTGAAACTACGCCAGATGATAGAAATAAATTTGTGGTAGATCACTCTGGACAGTTCATACGGAATTAGAAACTCTAGACATCCTTTCTGACGTGGAAATCTTTCCTTAATATTGTTCAGGGATCTCAAATGTTCATGGTCTACTATCAAATATGAAAAATCATTTGCAGATAGTCCTCGTTAGCAAGATGAACGATGGTACGATAATAGACTAATGGAAACAATAACGATGGGGTCCAAGGTAGGGATGATGAAAGGATTCAATGTAACTTGTAACTTGTAAGCCATAGGATGGGAGGATTATATGAGTTATATCTTTAAGAGGGTACTAACAAGGGAATGTATTGATCTTGTCAATATCATTCTGTAAGTTCATTCGTAAAGACTTCAAATTTCTTTCTACTTTTCATTTTCTTTTTCATCCTAAAACCTTTTAAACACACTGACTGGACAAGCTGACTATATCACATTCGACTGAGCCGCAGATAATGGTGAAAAATTGGCTAGCAGTCGCACAGTGGGTACCGTAACTCCCACGATACCAGTAAGTATTCTAATCATAGTTATGCACGTTTGACAAAACTAGATCACGACAAAGAATCATCAGCTTGTAAGTCTGAAATAAAATAAGGTACTGATGCGTCCATATTCCAGAAGCAGTGAAAAATAATATAGAGGTACAGATCAAACCGAGTAAGAAAGGATACCACTCATGGGAGCTTTTTCCTGGAGACTGGTAAAAACTCTAACTGCATCATGTAAAGGTAAAGGAGATGAGAACTTCATTTAGTACCAGACAATCGGCATGCAGAAATTCGCAGTCAGAGTTAACTTACCCATGGAACCGGCAAAGTTCATAAAAAAGGTCAAAAAGCTCAGCTCGCCAGTACTTTTGTTCTGCTCAAGTAAAAGCAATAAAAAGAAGAGCGTAAAATAAAGGACAACCAGGAAAGCCAGAGAACATCATAGATGAAACCACAAAAAGATGTCTGAAAGAAGTCAAATACATGGGGACTGCAAATACAGTGACGGGCGGTTGCTAATCATTTGATTAATGATATTCAGTCAAGAAAAAACTATTCAGGTCAGCACATTAATCTACTTCATGTGTGATTTCAGCTTTTACCCAAATATGATCGAACTTATACTAGTCTGCTTTAGAGCCACCAGCGCTTTCTTTCTTTTCAATCCGTCATAACATTGGCCTCATTCACACAGCAAATAGGAGAAAGTTTTCAAGGATTTTCAAGGTATGAGGGCAATTACACTTCCCATTCGATCCACAATAAACACATCTTGTTTTGGTAGGAATTCAAGTTTCAAGTCGATCCACAGAACAACAAGGTGTGTGACAGAGAAATATGCATGACAAGTCATAATATGCCCTTTAACAGGCAGTTGATCCTAGAATACATTTAGTAGTTAACAGCCAACATAATAGGTAAATGAATTCATTATTTCAGAACTTGGCCAATAAACCAGGTTACTGTTAACATACAAAAGACAGCTTCATGAAAATGGGAACCATCATGGCATGAATCTGTACCTTAAAGTTCTTCCATATCTGTGGAATCCTTGCAAAAAGAAAGATTGCATGTTGGGAAGCCTGAAACAATTAAGTTTGGTTAAACTGTTAGATTAGATATACTGTCCAACATCAGAAGAAATTATCACGCTTATTGTATAAACCATTTATAAAAACTCTTACGCATAAAACACTTATTTAACGCATTCTTCCAAACTCTGCCCTATTTCCCACATGGTATCAAGCCTGTAAAAATTTCTCTTTCCTAATTTCAGTTTTCTGGTCTCTTTACAGTGACCACTACTGCACCTTTTCTTGTTGATTTTCCGGTGATTGTTCCCCCGCTGTACCTTTTTCAGTGACTGTTCTGATTGCATTGTGCCTCTTTTCGGTGATTGGTCCAGCACTACTCTATTAATATTCCAGGGATTATTCAGTCGCTGTTCCAAAACTATTTCTGTTCAGTAACTATTCCAGCAACAGTTGCAGTATGAGTGCTGCAACTAACCAGCACCGGCAGTTCAAGTGCTATGCTTCAGCATCATTTTGCGAACTCAAGGTGACTTAACCACCTTGAGTTTAAGGAAGAGTGTTAAAATGTTAAAAATTGCATCATTTAAATTATCCCACATCGGAAGTATTATGTATATTGTATAAATCATCATTCATCCATAAGAAATGCTAGGCATAAGATACTTGTCACGCATTCTCCCAATCCCTTCTCTTATTTCTCATAATTTTCAGAGAAACATGAGCAAAAGGTAAAGTGTTCATTTGAACCCTGTTAATGAAGAGAAATATGCAAATCTTTTGGAGTGTTTTATCCCAGAAAACAAACAGAAATAGGAAAACAGACAAGAGATAAAGGCTACCACTTACATATAGAGCCTCGAAAAGAACGGGATCAATTTGACCTGCCAAAACAGTCGGTGCAACAGCACAATATCTGTTTACCATATCAGGAAGAACTGCAGATTCGAATTCCAAGAAAGGAATGACACCAAGCAACATAAGTGGTCTAAAATAAATGGATCAATTATATTTTTATGCATTTGAATGGGAATGTCTGCTGTGAACCAAAAGGTGGAGCAGGTTGGAATTAGGATACAGTAATGGTTTCACCCATGTCTTCATTCCCAAAGGTTGAGAAAAATAGTAGATAATTGCAACCAAAATTATAGCTGCAAAAAACGAGAAGAAAAAACAAAAGATATTAGAGATGCTAAGCCAACCATCACAAAGTATGAAAAATGAGATTTTAAACTGCCATGAATTTACTGAACGCTGACACCCATTTTTTGTTCATTCCCTTTCCCTAGACTCTTTGACTAGAATTTTTATGAAAGGAAAACACGAAAATGAAAAATTGCAATAAGAGGCACTAATTAAAGGCTCTTGCAGAGCTTCTTGAAGGTAATGCACCATCTGCTCAATGAAGTTGAAGAATAGAAAGCGATGTCTAATCATTCAAAACAACCACCCCCCTAAAATGCAGATTTGAGAAGCTGCAATGCCCCTAGTTTCTCAAGATATAGCAAAAGGAACTAAACAATCTTGTGTTATTGGCATGTCAAATGTACCTTGGATCAAAAGAAAAGCATACTCGCCAAAAGCTGAAAATGGAAGCCCTTTGTGAAGACAATATGCCAAAGCAATGGTATAACCAATTAGTTCAAGTTCAAAGGCCACAACGCTAAGCCCTCTAACACTTTTGTGTTGCAAAATTTTAAGTATCTGCATGAGGAACAGAAACAATAAACCACACACTTAGCTCAATCAGTGAATCACATGTTTCTGTGAAATCATCAACGAGAAGTTAAGGGCAAGAAACTAAATGCCATCCTTAATTATTATTCGGGTCATAATTACTATTCCAATACTTAGTCTTTTAAGGCAATTATGAGTTATCCAAACCTAGATATTCTCCAAAACTTCTTATATACACAAATATACAAGTCTCTAGTCAAAATAAAAGGACTCGAATCGACGTCACTATAGCCAATTAACAAACAAATTAAGACAACCATTGACAACGTAAGCAACTTCTCTTGCCAAACACCTACCCAAAGTACCAGCAAGATAAAACAAAAAGAAAATTAGATATCCACAAAAAGACACCAATTAGTGAACATTCTTATCAAAGGCAAAAAGCGCAAAAAAGCTCTAAGGTCCGTTGGGGCTTTAAGCGCAAAGCGCAAATAAAGAGTGGGCTTTAATGAAAAAAGGAGAAAACATACAAATATTTATGTGTAATCCAAGACTAATTATTATAAAACATGAATAAAAAATATATGGATGGAGAAATTGAAGAAAAATAATGATAAAGTGAAATATCAATGGCTTAGTGTCGCCCCTTCAGTATTACGCTTATTGGAAAGGAAAAGTATGCCTTGGAACCTTGATGACGATACTGAATCGCCCGCTAAGCGAAGCGAAGCACTCTAAATGTTTTGCGCCTTGCTTCAGAGCTTAAGCGCACCTTTGACAATAGTGTTAGTGAAACGTCAAACTTCTACAAAATGGAAACGGGGTCGGCAAGAAATCCTTTTAGCAATATGAGGAATGGGCAGCTAAGGATAAATGCGGGATTCATAGAACATTCAATTCTAGAAACAAATTATTTAATAATGGAATGAAATGAACTTAAAGAGTGCGAAAGATACAGAAGATTCATAAAACCGCCCTATTAATGCACCAAAGGTTGTGGTCTAGTGGTCAATGAAGTGGAGGAAGACCTTGGAGCCCAGAGTTCAAATCAAATCCCAACATAGACAAAAAGAAAAAAGAAAAAAAAAATAGTTGATTTCTTCCCATTTATCTAGGTAGGTAGAGTTGCCTGGTACCTGGTGGAAGGTAGAGGCTACCCAATAAAATAGTCGAGGTGCAAGCAAGCCAGCCCAGACACCACAATTATAAAAAATAAAGCCTCCCTATTTATTTTGTGGATCCAGGCATAGTTTATTGACTGATTTTTGATAAATGGGCATCTTATCAGGCAGAATTGAATTGAACAACCAGCTCGTACATGACAGCAAGAGTTTATATAAACTAGTTATCAACTCTGAGTATTCAAGAAGTACCCATAACTTAACTGGATCCAGATTGTAACTCCATCGAATACTGCTATCACAACAGGACCCAATAAATAAATAAATAAATAAGACTAGATTTATGAAGGGCTTAAGGTAAATAACCTGTGGCAGTTTATCCAACTGGTCATATCAAAGCTGTAAAAGTTTATATATTTGGTTATCAACCCAGCCTATTCAAGATATACCAATAACTTAGCTGGATCCAGCATTGAGCTAATTCAATAATACTGTCACAAGAAGACTCAACAATATATAATCACTGGATTTTTAAGGGCTTAGGGCAATAACCTAAGTTAGTTTAACCAAAGGACTCTAACTCGGAGTATTTAAGAAACACCCACTACTTAACTGGATCCAAAATTAAGCTAATTCAAAATTATTTTCACAATAAGACTCAATTAATACATAAAGACTGGATTTTTAAAGGGCTTAAAGGGAAATTACCTGAGGAAGTTTAACAGTAGTGGAGGCAGCAACAATGGCATATCCCAATAGCTTGGATATTAAAGGAAGCAAACAATCTTTTTCTGGGAATTCACCTTTGCTAAGGGATCCAAGTGCACAACCAAAGTCCATTCCAAGAAACTTTAGTTCTACCATTTTTTATCTGTCAATTGATGGATCGATAACTGGTTATTGAATAAGCCCTAACGCAGAGAAATTTGTTCAGATAATGATTTGAGATTGTTTTGGACAAAACTAAATGGTATTTCGGGAATGATCCTTAAAGGGTGCGACTTTCAAGTTTCAACAAGAACTATAAATGAAGGTTACGATTAGGTGGCATTGTGGCAATTTATGGTCCCCACATTTTTTATTTTGTTTAATTTATGAAAATATCATACATATAAATACATTTTGCACAATTAGCCTAATAAGAAATATTATTTCTATTTACCAAAAGAAAAATTATTTGTCTTATTTTCTAACTTATTGATTTTACTGATTATGAGTTATACATACAAGTACATTTAAATCGACTAAACTGACCGAACTGTACCGCACTGAACCGATTTTTAGGTTTTTTTTAAAGAAATCATAGGTTTTTATATAAATCTATAATTGCATCGATAATTAGGGTAGGTTTTTTATTTTATAAAAATAAACCAAAAAAATACTGAACCGTACCGAATAAATTTTATATGTGAAAATATATTTATATAGTAAGTTTAAAAATAATAATGCATTAAATTTTTCTTTGGGCTTTTTGAATTATGAAAACTGTTACAAGTCAACAAGTAATCAAACTCAAAATAGTAATTCCTAAAACATATTATGCTACTTTTACTTAAACTAAGTTATTTCAAGTATCCTCATTAGCAAGTCACGAAGTATTCTAGCGATTATGAGTAGCAAACTACAATGTATTGAATATGTTTTCATTCATATAATTTAGATGTATCTTTTTGAATATTTAATCTTCTATAATCTTTATTCTTGAATCCCAACTTGGTTAATATCTTTTCACTCGTGTGATTTATATTTTCTTTGCCTTTGCTTGATTTCTTTTACGTTGTTGTAGAATAGTTGATGGATCTATACTCTAACCATCTTTCATTTTTTTTAATTCATCACTCTTTAAACAATAAAAATGTCTAGAGAATTTTGCTAAGTCCTATAAAAGAACGTATGTTATTGCATTCTACTTCTACTGGTGAATTTTACATGATATTTAAAAATAATATCGAAAATTAACCGAAACGTACCGATACCGAAGAAAAAACGACATGATTGGGACTGTTTCAAAAAATCTTTTTGTTATACATAATAGAATAACCGAAAAATTGGTATGGTACAAATTTTATAAAATAACCGGCCCAACCGAACCATTGACACCCCTACTAAATCGTTGTTCTTGATAGCAAATCTTCACAAATTAATTCAACTTTCTTAAAAAAGATACTTTATAACATATAAAAAATATATATAACATTCATATTGCACAGAGTTAAATGGCATGTACAATAATAAAGAGAGAGTGAACGATAAAATATAATTGAATACTACAAAAGATTATTTGTCTTATTTTCTAACTTATTGATTTTAATTATGAGTTACATTTAATTATACTTAAAACGACCTAATAGCATAAATAATATTTTTTGTCTTTTGTTTTATAGATCTTTAAAATTTGGCTTTTATTTATCTAACACTATAATTTTAATATAAAATATATCAAATATAAACAAATATTTCACATAATGTATCTTGTAATAGCATAACAAAGAATATCACACCTTTGAAAAATTACAAAAATGCTTTAAAAATTAATGTTTCTAATTTGATTACGCAGACTCCAGTAAAAGAGAAAATAAATCAAACAACCATAATGAAATATCTTTCATTGTAGAATTTTAAAAACTTGGGAAAGAAGCCCTTTGTCCCTTCCCATTGAGAAAGAGAAGCTAGAGCTTGTTAGATTTCGGTCCCTAATCCTCGAGATATCACATGTTCCTCTTGATAAATTTGATAACTAGTAGACATTTCAGTTGAAGAAATATGAGTTTTGCTAAGCCTTTTCACATTCGATGAGAGTTATATTCAAATGAAATGCGATTATGGAGTTCCTAATGTAGCCTAACATAAATATCAAGCAACTATAGTCCGGTTGCATGGCCTTGGAAATAACGGCTCAAGTTGGATCAGATACTTGGTGTGTTTGTCTTGTCATAATATTATGTCCAATTACTTCCTTCCGGTCAATATAGTTGGTAAGAGGCTCCAATTCCACTGCTTAATTTGATGTCAAATACATTTATAAAGATGCATTAGTAGAGGGCTTGGAGCTTCAACAACATGTGGCAAGTAAGTTTGTTTGTTGAGAGCCTTCTAACATCAACCTTGGGACTGAAGGCTTCAGCGTAGGCAATTTTTGGATTATGTGGCTGGCTTCTTTGTTCAAAGTTTCTTCATAGGAATATGGAGGGGATAGAAAAGACTAGCTATAGCTTGTGTTATGCCATTGTCCATTATGCTTTGCATGACAAAGAAGATATGATTTTTTAATTGGGTATCATGAGAAGTCTGTTTAGAAGTTAACTAAATTTGAATTTCAATATGTAACAATTAAAATGCTACACAAACTCTCGGACTTACCATGTCTAGATGAGGGCAAAATGACCTATATTGCTAATTGGCTAACTAAGATGGTTTAAACGCGTTATTAAATAATAAATAAATCCCAAAACAATCCTTTCAATTTTAGAGTAGCTAGCTTCCTTTTCGACACTTTTTTATGGAAACATGGTGTCTCAACATGTTATCGTAGAATTTTTGTTTAAAAGCTAAATATTGATATGATTTAAGATAAAAGTGATTACTTAGTATTAACAACTTATTATGTAAAAAGGAATACCTGAAGTTAAAGAGAGCAAATGAAACACGAAAAGGTTGCATCATTTCTTCCTGTTTTTTCCACCTCATCAACTCCATGTAACCTATCGATATAGCTACACCACTAATACCATAGAAAAATTATAGTGAAGAAATTTAATATGTTTCTTTTCAATCGCAAATCGATCTGTACAACTCGAAATACCAACCTCTGAGAATTATGCAAATAGTCTCATCGTCCACTTATCATCATTCAAGTTTTTCGACAATATGCTCCTTATTCTTGGCATGAATTGTGAGATAGCATGCTTTCATATGTTCGACATCTCCAGCTCCAAGTTCAAATACTTCAAGGCCCATGCTTTCATATGTTCAAACTCTGCCGGAGTGCCGGTAGGTGACAAGTCTTTTCGAAAACCAAGTGATATTATGACATATCAATTGATGTTTTAAAAAGCCGTCCTATAAGCCCAAATAGCAACAGTTGAACACTTCATACTTGAATTGGCAGCTTCAGAATGGGTAGCTACCTCCGTCTAGTCTGCAGCTTGCATTTCAAACGGGATGCTTCAAAGTGGCAATTCATACCCTGCCAAACTGAGAACTCCATCTCGAAATATCAACCTCAAGAATGCAAATAGTCTCATCTTCCACTCATAATTCAATACTTTTAATAGTATACTCCTTGATATGACAGTGAAATAACACGTCCGCGGGTGCAAATGACTTGTTCATTATTTGCTTATCATAGAGTAGGTTCCTCTAGTTGTTTACAATCTTGCGCTCTAAGTATAATTATTGAATACTCTAGGAAATGAGACTCGATAAATGTGCACCAATAGAAGTTCATCATTGAAATCTGCTATCCTGAATGATTAAAGAATGTATGGCAAATGGCAATTATTGTTGGAGGAGCTTCAATGCCTCAAAATCATGGTCTTTTGAACTTCGAATACAGGGTACGGTCCTATGGTTGATGAATTGTTTAATAAACACTCTATTCAATGTGATTTAGTTTGCTTGATTACTGCAATTCCTTTTTGGGTTGTTGTAAGTTTCACTCAAATTGGGGATAGTCTTTCTACTATCCAATTTTGACAGGTTTAGAATCATTTCGTACCAGTATTATGTCAGGAGAAAGAATGAATACTTGTTCAATCTTGAAAAAATAGGGGCAGAAAAAAACAGATGGTGGAATAAATAAATACTACTGTGTGATGAAAAGGTGCAGAAAATAGTCTTTGATATTATTGTTGAAAGCAAGTACAAGTGAATAGGGCTGGGCATATATCGGGTAAAATCGATAACCCGAACCGTTAATTATTTATTCGGTTAACGGTTAGGTAACGGTTTAGAATTTTTTCACTATTGGGTTATCGGTTCGGGCCTCGATTTGACAATTCTATTATTGGGTTAATCGATAACACAATAAGAATTAATGAAATTACTACTTTACCCTTAAGTATATACATATGCAGATATGCTAGGGCTTCATTCTTTCCTATTTTTTCTCAGCCTCAGCCTCAGCCTCAATCTCAGCCGCATTCTTTAGAGTTCAGACTCTTCACTCTTCAATTGCTTCACAATTTATATTTCTCAGGCCTATTCTTCAGCTTCATCTTCGTTCTTCGTGTAAGTTTTTAGTTGCTTCATCTTCATTGTCTACATGGAACTCATTTAACAATTTCTAGTCAAGTTTAAGTTGGTCTTCCACGTTAAGCACTCCAAGTGGTATGCAAAGGAGTTGTGATTATATGATAATTGTCTATGCTGCTCCAACGAAGTCTTATACTAGGAAATCGTAGAATCAGCTTTAAGAATGAAAAACTTCTGAGAATATTAATTGTAAAATCACAGAGAAAGTAGGTGTAGGATAAAATCAGTATGTATTTTGTTCAGTTGCCTTATGTCTAAATTCTTTTAATTCGTTTTTTAAGATTTTGTCATGAAAATAGAACCTTACTGGTAGTGCATTCACCGATCAAAAGAAGTCACTGGTACTGCAGTGTGCAGTCAGTAGTAACACATTTGATTAGTTTCATTTGGTGCTCAACTTCTTGAGTAACTCTTAAGAACAATGAATTTTTAAGCTCAAATATGTGCATGTACCTTCAATTTGATAAATGATAAATACTTTGTATTGCGTAGGATCGGGAGGTTTTACTTGTGATTGCATTGGAATAACCATGCATTACATTGCTCTTTTATTTTTCTTGTATTCCAAAGTCCTGTTAACTAATGTGTCAACTCTTTTCAAGCTTTCAATTTGTTTTTAAGATTTTGTTGCCTCGCTGCTTGATTTCTTTTAAATTCAAACTCACAGTGACACAAACGCATGGCTGAAAATATCATAATTGATAAGGTGATTGGTGAAAGTGGAGCTTCTAATTCAAATGCGACAGCACAATCTCAATCAGTTCAATCGACATTAAGGAGACAAAGAAAAAAAAGGCCTCCTTCATGGGATCATTTTGACCAAATTATTGATTCGGAAGGAAATCAAAAGGGTGTCTGTAAACATTGCAAAAGAGAATATTTTGTTGATACAAAAGATAATGGTACGAAATCACTGCTTACACATATGACCAATTGTAAAAAAAATGCCTTTAGATGTTGCAAAAAGTCAATCAAAATTAGCCTTTCAACCTGTTCCGGGGGTAATAAGGGTGATATAGTTGTTGTTCCTTGGAAATTTGATCAAGAACAATGTAGGAAGGCTTTGTGTCGTATGGTGATCGTTGATGAACTTCCTTTCAACTTTGTTGAAAAGGAAGGTTTTATGAATTTTATGAAAGTTGCACAACCTTTTTTTCGAATTCCTTCCCATAGAACTGTGACTCGTGATAGTTTTGATCTTTTCAATGAGGAAAAACGTAAGTTGGTGAAGCTTTTTAAAGATCAGAGAGTTTGCCTTACCACTGATACTTGGACTTCCTTACAACGAATAAATTATATGTGTATTACTGTTCATTGGATTGATAGTGAATGGAAAATGCATAAAAGAATTATCAACTTTTGTCCAATTTCTAGTCATAGGGGTGAAGATATGACAAATAGTATTGTTAATTATTTGAAAGAGTGGGGGTTACAAAAGATTTTCACTGTCACAGTTGATAATGCTAGTTCAAATGATGTGACGGTGAAGGAGCTTTCTAAGAAGTTAACTAAATTGGGGACCAATTCCATGAATGGTAAGCACCTTCACGTGAGATGTATGACTCATATTATGAATCTTGTTGTTCAGGATGGTATAAAAGAATCAATTGTGTCTATTGAATGTATTAGGCAAGCAGTGAGATATATCAGGCAGTCTTCTGCTAGGTGGAAAAAGTTTCAGGAATGTTGTGATGAAGGAAATCTAGTTAGGAAATCTTTATGTTTGGATGTTCCTACAAGGTGGAATTCTACATACTTGATGTTGAATAGGGCTATTGAATATGAGAGTGCAATTTTAGAATATGCTGATCATGATATTGGCTTGTCACATCATCTTGAGTTTGTTGATACTGTGGATGAAAGTCCTGCAGGTACACGTTTGAGTAGTGATTGGGAGGATGTAAAGAAATTGACAAAATTTCTTGAAATCTTTTATAAGCTTACTTTAAAGGTATCTGGCTCACTTTATGTTACATCAAATCATCATTTTCTTGAAATTTGTGAAGTTGTTATTTACTTGAAACAATTGATATTAAATGAAGATATTTTTTGGGTTCAATGGCAAAGAAGATGAAGGAGAAATTTGATAAGTATTGGGGTGATCCAGAAAAAATGAACAAGATGATTTTCATTTCATGTGTTTTGGATCATCGGTATAAGTTTGATTCTGTTAGTTTTGTACTTGCGAAGATGTTTGAAGAAAAAGGGCCAATTATCGCGAAGGCAGTGCATACATACATGACTTCATTATTTGATGAGTATGTAAAGTCTCATTCAAAAGATAAAGGTTGTCGTCCTTCTTTATGTTTATCCAACTCTTCATTGGACACAATGAAAACTTCTACTTCATCGCTTTTAGCGAATATTATTAGTGTCCAAAGCGGAGGAGCTTTTGGTTCTTTCTTTGAAGAATTAAAAAGACATAAAGCTGGGATTGGAAGTTCAGATTCTAAATCAGAATTGGAAAAATATCTTACAGAAGAAGTTGAAAATGAAATAGCAGACTCTAATATATTGCTTTTGCGGAAAGTAAACTCACCTAGATTCCCCATTCTTGCTGAGATGGCTCGGGATGTGTTATCTATTTCTATTTCAAGTGTTGCATCTGAATGTGTATTTAGCACTGGAGGGCGTATTCTTAATTCATTTAGGAGTTCATTGACTCCTAAATTGGTGGAAGTTCTAGTATGCCTTCAAGATTGGCTTCGGAGTGAACCATTACCTGTAAGTGTTGAGGAAGATTTAGATGTTCTCGAGCAACTAGAACAAGGTAGCAATATTTTAATTTATTTGATTGTATATTATTTTTATAAATAGTTTATTTAATATTTTTGTTGTTTGACTTGTTAATATATATTCTCATAGATTTTGCCAAACTTGGAAACGAACCTGCGATGATGATGTGTAGAATCTTAGATAGTTGTGAGTTAAAACTTTGGTAAGTTAATTATTCAACTTATATAACACATAGTATGTTTACAAATATTACTTGACTTAATATTTTTTCTTTTTATGTTTAATAGGTGTAACCATGCCTCGACTTTGTGGTCTCAAAGCTATCTCACATATTTGGAGTCACTATGAAAGGATTGAAGAAGGTGATGATGGATGGTGGAAAGTAAGATATAGTCATTGTCATCTTGTTTTATGTTACAATGCACCAAGTACTTAATGAGGCATGTTGAGCATTGTTTGGAGGGCAATTTGGTGAAGCCTATAAGGATTGAGTAGTTGTTGTCTTGTTAACTTGAATTTGAACTATTAGTACTATGTTTGGATTTGTTAATCTTAAGGTGAAATTGCTACTACTTTGTATTGTTATTAATATGTTTGAACTATTAGTTGTGTTTGATTCTATCGATGACACCCCTATTAGTTGTAGTGTTGAACTATTAGTTGTAAATTTTATGGCTTAGCAGCAACATTATATTGATATTTGTTGTGTTGGAAACTTGAAAATTGTAGCAGCAATATTATGTTGAATATTAGTTGCAGATTCTTTGTTTAATGTAGTGTTTGATTATGTTTGTTGCAGATTCTTTGTTCAATGCAGTGTTGATTACGTTGAATATTAGTTGTCGATATAAAACTGTTTATATAAAATTATTTTAGCATAATTAGTAAGACATGTGATACAACAATTGTATTACAGGAGCCGGATTAAGTCAAAGCTAGCAGGAAGATTAGCACAATTAGTTGTATCTACTGTCCGATATAATCCTGTTTTATAAAACTATTTTTAGTTGTGGCCAGAAACGAGTTTTAAAACTGTTTTACTCTTCTCTTTTTTGCTTAATTCTAGATTGAGTTATCTTATCGGATAAACCGATAATGATCGATAACCGATTAATCGATAACTAATATCTTATCGGTTTATCATATTTGTAAACCGATATGCTAAACCGATAATATTCACAATCGAACCGACCGATGCCCAAGTGAAAGAATAAACAGGCTGATGAAAATATCACTTGGAGTCTTCATACCAAGAAACAAGGATTATTTATATAATTAGACAAAGCAGAACAATAATCCTTCTATAATCTTTTGCTGTAGCTGCAGCAACAACAATAAATAAGCAATATATACAAATCATAGATCAGCATCTTTGTAATACTTGATTATGGATTATCTTTTTTCTACAACTTTCTACTGGAAATGAGGTCTGCAAATCAATGTACCAACGCGATCGTCAAGAACAATCATGATTTTTACATCCTCTGTCGACCCTTCTCTCACCTCATTCCACATAGCTGGTGCTTGTGAAATTTCAAGAACTGCTCTTCTTTCCTCCATTTATGAAGGCCCCAATTGGTTCAGCAAGAATGTGCTTCATTGCCTTCACTCCCAGTGGGTTGTTCTTGCTCTGCAACAATAAAAGAAATCGCATGAGGAAAGAATAAATCATATATACACTAATCATAATAGTGGATATTTGACTTAGAAAAAATGACGAGCAACATGCCACAACCAGTTAAATTACACTGATAATATCAAAATTCTTTAGACGATCAATGTATAGAAATCAAACTTCTCTGCAGAAATACTAAGTGTGAATCACTTACAATTGAGCAGGTGCCTGCACGAACGTTGCAAACAGGATAGTCGTGCGGACAACAACTGTAGTGATCTTCACAGCAAGTGGCTCCTTCAAGAGGGCAACATCCCCAAGAGAAGCAGGAGTTATAGTATTCAAAGACACAACAGCAAGTGGTACCCTCAGGGCATTGAGCATAATCATCACACTGAGTAGGTGGCTTGATTGGCGATGGAGGAGATGGACTAGGTTTAGGGGGATTTACGCCTGTCTTGACTGGGTAAGAAGGCTCTATGGCTAATCCACACAAACCTTTAGAACTGGCGACGTTACGTTGAACGCGAAGGTAACCTTTCTCTCCCCAAGAAGCACCCCAAGAGTTCCTAATAATCCAATAATCCATACCATTCTCACTACCATATCCAACAGCAACCACACCATGGTCCACTGCAGTTCCACATTTTCCAGTAAAAATACCCTGCAGACATGTGATGCCAAAAGGAATTACAGATATGTATTAGACCATATAACTAATAGGCAATAAGAACTTCATCACATAATTTTATTATAGAATAGTATGCTGTGATCATTGACAAATCATAGTTTTCGACTTTTAAATAGCAGTGCTCATGCAGCCAAAATTACTTGAGGTAGTAAGGTTAGTAAGACAATTTAGTATTTTACTACTACAACATTAGGCCCAACATAATTCAACAAGTAGGGTCTGAAGAAGGTAGTGTGTATGCAGACCTTAACTCTACATTTAATAAGGCAGAGAAGCAATTTCCAAAGACCCTCGGCTCAGAAAGATAAAGGGAATGATATTTAATATTTTACTAACTAATGAATTTTTCAATAAGATTACAAGTTATATATGCCGGCAATGCAAAAAAAATTACACTATCGATGTACTTTAAATATGCCATATTCCTTGGTCGAAAGAGACCTACTGTCTTGGATAAAAAGAAAACATTTTACTAGAAAAACAATATCTTCACAATGTTGTAAGATACGTTTCTTGCACTTCTCCTCCTTAGTTGTGAGTTTTGGACTAACTAACTGATTAACAAAATTTGCCAAGTTCACTTGAGGTAGTAAGGTTAGTAAGACAATTTAGTATTTTACTACTACAACATTAGGCCCAACATAATTCAACAAGTAGGGTCTGAAGAAGGTAGTGTGTATGCAGACCTTAACTCTACATTTAATAAGGCAGAGAAGCAATTTCCAAAGACCCTCGGCTCAGAAAGATAAAGGGAATGATATTTAATATTTTACTAACTAATGAATTTTTCAATAAGATTACAAGTTATATATGCCGGCAATGCAAAAAAAATTACACTATCGATGTACTTTAAATATGCCATATTCCTTGGTCGAAAGAGACCTACTGTCTTGGATAAAAAGAAAACATTTTACTAGAAAAACAATATCTTCACAATGTTGTAAGATACGTTTCTTGCACTTCTCCTCCTTAGTTGTGAGTTTTGGACTAACTAACTGATTAACAAAATTTGCCAAGTTCACTTGTATTTTCTCTGTTTAGGGAAAAAGATAGACTAAAAACATTACCGATACATAGTGTTGAAAGTCTTTGCCACCAGCTTCAATGGCAATGCTCACAGGTTGACTTGCAACAGCCTTTTGCAGTGCCTTTTCATTATTTTCAGGAACATCTTCGTACCCATTTATGGTAACAACCTTGGCATTTTTCTGCATGATACAAATGTTTCAAAAAAAAAATCTTCAATTCACTACATAAATCAATAAATAAAGTGAATTTAGTTCAGTTAAAGAATCCAAAACTTACCCTTGACTGGTCACATCTGCCATCACGGCCTGTGTAAGGATAGTCTTCTTCAGTGTCAATTCCTCCATTTTTTATGATGAAATCAAAAGCATAGTCCATAAGACCGCCATTGCAACCGTCATTGTAGGAAGTATCGCAATCCACCAGCTCTTGCTCCGATAGTGAAATCACATCTCCGGTTACTATTGAGTTCACTGCTTCAACGGAAGCAATTGCAGAGAATGCCCAACAACTCCCTGGTTCATTTAAACCATAGATTATTACTCCATACACAAATATTGAGCCATACAACATAAATAATGAATTGAGAAATTTTAAAACCAACTGATATGCAGGCATTAATAAAGAATACACGTCAGTGTCACATGGTATTTAGACTTCGTGTACCATTTGACATCAAATTGCACATTAAATATTGTAGCAACTAACAAATATTCTACTGCCAAAACTCTGCATCAATTGGTGAGCGTTTTCTATCATTATCAAGTTGTGCTGTTAAGCTTTTCACCCGATAATTGCTCATGCGTATGGACAGATGGGGCCAGGGAATAATGACTAGGAAAAAAGAAAAGATGTGGTCGGGGAATAATATGATTAAGCCCCAAAAATGTGAAGAATTGTTATACTAGTATTAGGTAAAAAAGTTGATCTATGACATAATTCTTTATATCCAATAATAAGGGCATACAACTATTTAAACTATAAAATAATAAATAGTTACAACTGATCATTAAATTACACTAATACTATAAAAAATAATACTATCAAAGTATATGAATTAAAATCGAAGAAAAACATATAGGTATTCATCGTTTATGCGTAGACACACATATTGGCTTTCTAGTCATAGAGGACTAGAATTGAATTCCCCCACACTATTGACATGAGAGTTTATGAACAGAGAAAATATTTCAATCTGATCTAATACCATAGAAAATAATTCTTGATACCGATTCTAATCTAATAACATAGAAAATAATGAATAACCATTTATATTTAAAAATAATTTAACTTTAATCTTTTTATTTTATTCATTTTATAGTCAGTGCGGACTCACAAAACTTTTGCCCTTAAACTTTTAAGAATAAATATTTCAAAAGTTTTTTTTTCTTTTTTTTTAAACTTTGTGTAAGTGAAACAGAGAGTATTTATTTATTTTAGCACAGTAAGGTATGATTTCCTTTGTTTGTCAAGTTCGTATATATTAATTAATGATGGTAGTGGAACACCGAACACCAACTAGCCCTCTGTATGCTTTAATAACAAATTAAATTACGAAAATATTATCTAATTAATTTGAGATCCATTAACCAAAAAAACAGAGATAAACGAAAGAGACAAGCCATAGCCAATTAACTTACCACAGCTTCCTTGATCTTTAACTCCAACAAGAACACCTTTCTCTCTCCAATCAACTGAGTCCGGCAAGCTATCCCCAACTTTAGGAAGATACCGATCGCTTTTGTTCTTTAACAACCTGCGACGATCACTGGTTTTAGTACCCAAGTACATGGACCTGTACTCCTCGTTAGTCAGATCAGCAAATTTGGTTAAACCAAGCTTGTAACTCTTGTTTGGAACAGAGTTCTGTTCATCTATGTATCTTAGGTTTTCTTTAAAGATCTGAAACCGCTTGTCTTTTTCGTCTAAGGCGTTGTACGATTTTCCATGTTCGACTAGCCATGACTCGTACAAGGACATGACTTCATCGTCCGTTCGAAAGTGTTGGTTTTCATCGTAGGTTAAGATGGACATGTCGGAAGCGGAAGATAAGGTGGAGAAGAATAAGAAGAGGAGGAGAAGTAGGGATATGGTGAGAGTAAAGCTAAGAGTTGCCATGATTGGGTGTTTTTCCTGCTTTGTAGGGGGAAGAGAAGAAAGGATTGGGGAAAAGGTGGAGAAGAAAGACTGTTTATAAAGGAAGGAAAGGGGATATTATTGGAAATGTAGACGTATGTACAATAATTGGATAAGTATTTTACTGCTTGTTGGAAAATATGAAAATGAAGAAAAAAAGAAATTAGAAATAGGAAGTTAGCTAGGAAAAGGACAAATTAATTGAATTTCACACATCATAAGATGTGGTGGATAGTTGAGATATCTTCAGTTCTCCAACTTTAAATCTTTAATCAAGAGAGTTTGAATTTAAAAAATAAAATTTTCGAGCTCAAGGAACGAAATTTTATTTTGATAAAGATGAATAAAATACTACTCCACTACTATACTTGTTAAGACACTCAGTCAAATTATAATGTGTTTAATAAATCGTCTTTCTTTTTTAAATTTTTGCGCTTAACACTTGTTTTATTTCAATTCGTTATATCATTGGATGGCATCGATCAAGATGGAAAACCTATATTTTACTTCTAAATACAAAACGCAATATCCTATCTTCGAAAGTCAGGCTTCAGGTAGTTCAAAACAGAAATATTTATTTTTCTGCTTTTTCCTTTGTATAGACGAGGAAATATCAGTATTTTTAAAAGGCGGGGACTTGAAGTGAAGCGTTTTACGTAATATGGGGCAAAATGAAAATTTTGAGGCACGGAGCGTAATCCCCATGGATCGTTAAATTTATAAATTAATAAAATAAAATAATAACACAAAATATATAAAAAGTACATTAAAATTAATAAAATTAAAAAGGAATAAAGAAACTCATAGAAACAAAAGTATCGATCATTTTTTATAAATATAAATAATGCACTAATATTAAAGTTATGAGACACCAATCAATCGTAATTAACTTTTAAATAATTAAAAAATAAGAGTTTCTTAAAAATTATTATCAAACTACATATTTTACCTCCCTGAAAGTAAAATAAATATGATAAATTTAATCAATACTGTAATTTAAAATATTATTCCTTCACGATTAAATACAAAATACTTTAAATTTGAGATATGTGGAACTAAGACATAAAAGACCAATGGCAAGTGAAGATACAGATTTCGGCTATCTATTTTCCAAAGAAATATTCAAATGAAATTCATTCTTGCGATGTTCAATCAAATAATACGCAATACTATGTCTCGTTATTTGAGTTACTCCTAATTATTATATTTTTACATATGAATATAATTTATATCATTCATTTGTTATAGAATTACGAGGGCCAAGCTAATTAGGGAATTTAACACATGAATTGTGTAAGAACTATTGGGCAAGACTCGAGCGTTGAGCGTAGTCGTATTCAAGGCGCGCAGTCGGTTGCTTGGGCGTAAGCAGAGGCGAAGCCAGGATTTCAAGTTTATGGGTTCGGAATTCTAATCATTTTAATTTACTGGGTTCTAAATTAATAATTGTACATATTCAATGAATTTTTTAAGATAAATACAGAATTCGAACTAAAGTTATTGGGTTCGGCCGAACCCACTGACTACACTCTAGCTCCGCCCTTGAGCGTAAGCCTCGTATAACTAAGCCCTGCAAGTGTGCCTCAGAGCGCTTTGATGGTGTCTTGGCTCTGGGACGAGCCCTAGACGAGTTCCAAAAGCTTTAAACAGACGGAATATGTGACATCACCTCCAAAGTAAACTAATTAACATCATACTGTTCATAGACAGCTTTAGTATAGAAAAAACATAAACAAATAGGCGTTGAATATTTTATGGAATAAAAAAAAACCAACTACTTAGTATTTTTTTAACTCGAAAAAAGATTCCAACTACCACATTAGTTAGGAGAGAAAAAGAGAAGTACATTAATTATATAAAATGTAAAGATCTTTTTCATTATTAGTAAATTTTAACATGTACTGACATAATTTTTTTAATAATTATGCTATAATTTAAATGACTATGCTTTTATAGATCAATGTATAAAGCTTAAAACTTAAAAGAAGAAAATATTACCGTTATCATGTGCATTTTACAGGTAAAAGATACAAGAGAATAGAGATTCTAATTTTTGTCCAACTAGTGAAGTGGTAGATTTTTCAGATGAGATTCTTATCTACTATTACACGGTATCAAAGATGGACACGTTTCCTGATGTGATTAGATATTAAAAACTAGACGGGCGTTGTTGTTTTCGTCAGCGGGACCCACCCCCACAAATATACTAGTAATAAATATTTGGGTGGACTCTTTTTAAATTTTATCCTTTTTCCTGTCATTTCTTTTTAAACAGATCTTCAAGTAAAAACAAAACATTCTTCTTCTTCTTTTTCGTTTTTTTTTTAATATTTACATTTAAGATGAAGAAAAAAGGAGATTATAGTAAAGAATCATAGGATCTTCATTTTAGAGATCAATAGATTATTATTTAAGCTTTTTATAGTTTAAATTCTACCGATCCTCTGACTACGCTATTTTTGTGATATTATATTAAAATTGAATACAAATACATTAATATAGACCAGGGGAGACAACCCTCATGTGTAGTAAGTACTAAACAAGTAAGACTAAATGAAAACAAAATAAATTGCACCAAATAGTACTACTCGACATAGAAATATGGAATGACGATCATAAGAGAATTTTGGGGTCAGAGACAAACAAAAGAAAAAAAATAAGGCTAAATAATCCTTTTTTATTTGTGTAAATCAAATTGCATAGTTATCGGTGAATCTTCTGGTGAATCCAAATTAGTCGGACTCCAATACAAATACAAGACACTAAATGAATAATCAAAAAAAATTAGATGCACAAGCTGACCCTAGCAGCAGCATTGTCAAACAGAAAAGGTATTCAATAAAAAGATACTTATATTTTTTAGGTTAAGAACAGATTAATATCTCAAAGTGATTAACGATTCTTCTCTCATCGAAATAGAAACTTGAGCAATTTTTAATTAAATCCTACGATCTCGATGCAATGACTGCCACCCATAGGCTAACATGAAAATGATCCAAACTAGTGCAACTTGTGCTTCTTTGTCTTTATAATTATGTGACTGATTTGGTGCTTTTCTTCAGAAAACCCAAGATACACCATGTCATGAGTGATGAGTCATCAGTGAAAGTAATATGGGAACAAAATTACAAAAGATCAATTTAGTATTAACATTAATACAGTGATACAGCTCAGTGGGGT